>NC_058121.1:13842500-14000000 GCF_914725855.1 Thunnus albacares | reverse complement strand
GTTAAAACGTGATTTAACTCACAACTCTGTCCTCACACTGGAGCGGAGAGTAAGCTGTCAGTGTGCTCACATGGACTATTTCTTAGAGAGAATTTACCCTCTTCTGTAAACACCTGACCAATGCAAGTCAGGTTCACTCGACAGGTGCTGGTAGATGTCAAAAGCAACTCATCTCTTATTTTGAACCTGTTCACAGTCATAAAGAAAAAGGATATGTTACTGCTACCATGAGTGCTTTTTTGTTCATCATAAAGCCTAATAATTTTGTATTCTTACATCTTTGAATACCATGATGTGTTATTGAAACTCAGGTGCTGATTTTAATGGCTATGCTGCAGATTACACCAATTAACACTTTTCAACAGATCTCTGTGTTCTACTGACTCTACTCCTCAGGACTACAGCCTATTGAATGTGTATTTTTCTTAAACCTGTAACAGAAAATAAACAGATTTTCATTTTGCCACTAGCTAGGATCTTATGTTTAATATTAGTCACAATTTCTATTCATTTATTATTTTAACAACTCTTACTGTTTTTTAAAATTTTCAGATTTTAACTCACTTGTTTTTTTTAATACCTCCACTCAGACCTTTTTCTAAGCCTATTTTTTAATGTTTTGTGAAGCACATTGTATTATATCCATCTGAATGATAAACTCACTATTATCCCTCCAGATAGAGTCACCAATTAGCTGCACAATCCATTTGATAAATTATGCATTTCAAAAAAAGCAGAGGTGGTTCTGGTAAAGGGCCAAAAACAAACATCAGATACTAATTTTTACACTGTGAAAATAAAATCTACCAGTTTGGTGCATTTAACCTGCTGTGAGTGTGTAAACTCATTTACAGTCAATGGGCCTCATTCACTCATATGTGTGTAGAAAATGTTCGTGCGTAGACAAAATTACCGTCACACTGCAGACTACTACGACCCCATTTCTCTACATAAGGAAAGCTCTGTTGGAGCGGTGCAGCAGTGGAGAGAACTGTCACTCATTGCAAAGAGGACCATGATAGTAAAAATGTAGAAAAACTTTACTGTTAGTGAAATGCAAACAATAGTTTCAGAAGTAGAAGCCAGAAAAGGCGGATTTGGTAGGTAAACGTGTCATTGGCACAACCGAATGGAGCCCAATTGTAAATCCTGTATACAGCCTGCATACCTGTTGCACCACTACCACGTAGTACATCTGTAACAAAATAAAAAGTAGGTAAATGTGTAGATCTGTGAAACTGATCTAAATAAATCTCTACTGCTGCGCCAGGTGTGTGTCGTATTTTGACTCTGTCCACAACAGGCCGTGATGTACTAAAAGCAGAACGTCACTCCCTGTGCCACTACTGAACTGTCAGGCTGTGCGGAAACTGAACAGGCTGCTGGTTAACCAGCTGCATATATCACGGCCAGATTTGACGGGGAAATGAATCACTGTCACATTCCAATATGGAAATTCTGATATAAAAGCTACTGTCGTCTAAAAGTGGAAACAGGACCATTTTCATCCATTAATAATTTCATTACATTTATGATGATGATTTATGGATTACAATGTCTTAGCTATTCATTTTATAAATATTAAATAAATTGTGTATTATTATATTACATTACTATTATTATTATTATTATTCACACTTTTAAATTTTGCATATTCAGGCCCAATCATTTTTTAAATATTTGTGGTTCTAATATACTATTTACATTGAATAAATATTGACTGTATCATATTTTGAGACCTGGGATGTTTATGATGTGTGCGTATGCATGATCTAAGGCAGTTCTAAATTTGTTCCCAGAGTAAGAACAAATTCAGTTAAGAAAATATTGATGATCCTGGATTTGTGCTTAAAACGTTCCTATGCACGGTTCAAACACAGATGTGCATACTCGCTGTTTGTGAATGAGGCCCATTGTTCCTGTCAGATATCATCCTCATTGATTTGTGCATTGAGCTGCTGTTTGACTGCTTTGGTTTTTCAAGGCAGCCATTTGAGTTTCCAGGAGAAACTTAATGACTAACCATAAACCAGACCCATTTATATTCTCTGTGTCTAACATGATTAATGGTGCCTCCTTACTGCTCTTGCAAACTGTAGCAGTTGTGATGGGTAGCCTGTGCATTTATGAACAGAAGGCTGAACAAGCCTATGTGTGACTTGCACTGCGGTAAAGGTATACCTACCATCATTATTTCAGAGTGACGTTTCGATCTATGTGTGCTGCTAGCTTATTTCACTGCCATAAACAAATAAACTAACTAATAAAATAATATTCATTTGAAAACAGCTGTAATTTTCAGATCTGAGCTTTCAGTACTAAAACAAACTACATTTTAGATTGGTGTCAAGGAGTCTGTTGACATGGCAACTCAAAAACTGCATCCACTTCTTCCACACAGGCTGGAGAGGAGGCAAAAACACATCTTGTACTTGTGAATATAAATCTTCTACTGTAGTATTTAAGATTGTTTACATATTGTAGTGCTTTATAAGAACAGCTCTGCAATTTCATTTTTATAGCTGCTGGATAATTAAGTCGCCAAGTGTGACTATGTCATCTACAAAACAGCTCATTGCACAAAAGTGCAAATGATTCACAGACAATTCACAAACATCCTCGTGTGAATAAAACAAACTCACCACAATCATCTTCTCTACTTTGGCGATGCCCTTCCCAAAAATGGTCCCCAGCTGGTCCCCGACACCAGCCAATAAGAATCCAAACAGAGGAATCCCCAGCAGAGCATATATGATGCAGAAGATCCGCCCACCTTCTGTATGAGGAGAGATGTTCCCAAATCCTGACAGAGAGGAGACACAGACAATATCTATTAGTTCAGGAAGCCATAAATTAGTTGGGACATAATAAGGAAGTTACTTACTGTCAATGTATATTAACTTTTATTTGTTGTACATACTGTAGCTAATAAATGCACATCATATCTGCATTAAAGCTGGAAGAAGATGCAAAATGAGTTTAAACTGAACTTGATAGACAAGAAAACTTCTCACAAAGCTTGACTGTGCTATAAGCATCACTGCAGACAGGTGATGCTTTGAGATTTGAGGAGTTGCAGCTGTGAGAAATAGAAGTGAGAATAGGCACTGACTCACAAGTAGAGTTTATAATTCACACCCTCTGTCCTGAAGCAACTCTCACATAAATGAAAAATGAGAAAAATTAAATGAATGCTAGAAAAAAAACACAGTTAAAGTGTGTTGTACATCTCTGTATGTGCGTGCAAACACACAGAAACACGCACACAGATGTGAGTCTTTCACCGGTTCACCGCCTTTCATCTTCTCTACAAACCCATCATCACATGCAGCTAGAAAAGCAGATGGGGCTTGCACAGTAGGAGTCCGTATTTGTTGCTTTTAAGATAACTTAAACCCGAATCCATGCATTCAACAATATATGAGTTTCATTATTTGACATTTCATGAAAGGGGTCTGTGTAATGAACTACAGCCACTTTTCTTTATTAATGCAGTCATCTGTCTCAGGATAGGAGCTGCAGGGTGTCTTCTAATTACTTTCAAGCCTCACTTGGGAGTAGGTTGACACTTAATGTGAGAAAAATTGTCAATCAGGCTTCGTTAATTTCATGATTAGTTCAAAGGGGGACAGGATGCTAGATTGGTTTTTAACACCTCTGGGTGCCCCTGCAGAACATAAGAGAAACAGCAGCTCTCTAATTTGAAGCTGCACTCACTTCTTCTTTTTTTTTTTTTTTTTACTGAATTAAACAGATTCATTCTTGTTTATATTCTCAGCTCATATTCATATCATAATGTCAGACATGAAAAGCAAGTTAAGATCAGGATTACTCAGAGGGTATTAGTGTCATGTGCTGGGATAAAACAGTGGAAATTTTGTCACCTTGTTGTAATTAGTCACATTTGATAAATGGTCAATTCAGTTTAAAGAGACCTTGGATTCAAACTGCATATAAATAATACTGCAAAAAATATTTTTATAAACATATGTAAACTTGCTTAAACAGACCCACACTTGAGAGCTGTCATCACTCAAAAGAATATGTGGGTTTATATATAAGTATTAAAAAAATGTATTCTATTATGTATATATATGCTTTTTCTAAGAAGTTTCAAGTTTCAGCTTTAAAACACATTCTGTCCTTCACTTTTCCAAGACACTTAAGGTTAAACATCAGTCAAATACCAACAAGTCATTCAGTTAAGTTCCACACTTGACTGCAGCATTGCCTGCATGAATAATGCATTCGTTTTTCCACTTTATTTCCACTTTATAATGAGTCACTGCAATCACCTCACTGCAGTCACCTCATTCATGACATTACTGAATGGTACCACGCCAGGTTACACAATGATCACATGAAGTAACATGTCAGGCTTTGTGCTGCAGTATCTCTCTTGAAGGAATTAATCGTTACAGCTGACAATAAAAGTTTAATGACTTTCTTCTAAACTCATTGTGATGCTGGGAGAGAGAGCAAGTGAGCAACTTCATTAGGTTTTATTAAAGATAAAGCCTTGGTTTGTTTCTTTTCATTTATTTTTTTCAATTTTTTGGATCATTTAATAGCAGAACTGCAATGAAATCCAGTCATAATGGGTTTAGGTAGTGGTAATGGTAGGTGGTAGGGGACACATTATCTCATTTTTATTATTATGGTATTCACGTGTAGATAATAATTCTGCACTTTTACCCGAGTACATTTTTGAATGCTGGACTTTCCCTTCTAGCAGAATATTTTTAATATTATTACATAAATGATCTGAATGCCACCACTGAGAGAAAGTCAGATTTTCACAGTATATTCCCAACAAAACTAAACAGACACGTATACATTTTTGTTATAAAGGAAAAGGGCCCCTGTGCTCTGATGGAAACAGCGCCGAGTCCAAAGGTACCCAGGTTGTCAAAAAGAATAATAATAATTTTCTTTAAGACACATAGCATGATTCACTGGAGGTTTGCTTTGATCTATACGCTATAAGAAATGTGATTTTCAGCAGGAACATAACAGTTGGAGAGACTTGACTGAAGGGGAAATAATACATCTCATCTACTCCCATGAGAGGAAAGGAAAGAGGTGGGAGAGGCAACAAGGATAAGAGTTGTTTCACTACATTTTCTGGATACAGTACGAACAGTAGATGAAAACAAGTGCAGAAAAGATGCTTTGCCTCAAAACTGCAAATCTAATTAAATGATGAACAAATCAATCTGTGGATCCAAATTCCTGCTCCACCCCTAGCTGAATCAAGTAAAGCCAGGAGAATACAAATAAACTGTAATGTCTTTCATGCCTGCGGTATCGTTTTCTGTTCTGGACATTACTGTAATACTGTTAATAATAACCTTGATAGGTTGGCTACTGACACAATATGTTTCTCTGAAATTATTTCTTTGCATAGCAGCATGGTTACAGATGTATTGTACCAAATAGGCAAAATTATGATGATTTCTGACAGACAGAATAGCAATTATGTGCTGGTTACACTCACAAGCACCAAAGGTAATACGGTAAACACAAAACACCATCCGGGAGTGAATTTCTGCAAAACAATCAAAGCAATAAAAACTGATATGAGCTGAAAAAAGACCCCTTTTTTTCATTTCCGTGCACCTTCACCTTGCAATCTCTTTCTAGATGTTTGAATTTTCCAAAAAGCAAACAAGACAAATCTGTGTACTCAAAACAAAATTAAATCCATCGAGCTTTCCTTTTCTCTGCCTCAGCAATCAATCATGGCTCATTTGCAGAGATAAACACTTGTATATCTTCGAGTCAAACTTCAGTAAACTCTCCTTTTATAAAAAGCAATCTCGACTTTACTGCACTTTGCTGGAGTGAAAAACATCAACATACTATATCTCAGGTGAGTAAAGGGAAAACCTACAGCGCAGCTTTTATTCTCTCTCTACACACGGTCACCTTTAATCTGATACAAAAGTGCACATATTTTCCAACCAGAGGGCAAAGTAAAGTCATTTCAAAGATGTAACATTTTATGTTGTTAGGAGGAATGAGTTCTAACCAGATCCTAGAGATGTGAAATGGAGCCCAAAACAGACAAGCTGATATTTTAAGGTCTGCTTGGATGAGCCAGATAAGATCAATGTCTGTATGTGTGCTGTTGCTGTGGTAATAAGAGCTACAGGCACAAGCCTGGTGCAGTGCAGGAAATTTTAGAAAAGGGGCTGGAGCAGATTTTGGGTTAGTGCAATTTCATGACAAAATGTTTAACATCCTACACATTATGGCCATTAATCTAGAAAAGCTCACTTATTTTAAAAAAAAAAGCCAAATAAAGTTATTAAAACTTAAATTCTTATTACATTTTCTGCCGGAGAATGAGCTCTGACAGGATACTAGAGTGAAATGGAGTCCAGCAGCCCACTGAATAGATGCACTGATCTGTCAACGTCCACCAGATGAGCTGTCAGACTAGCTATGCGTGTGTGTGTGTGAGAGCTGCTCCTTTTTTTCTGATTAGTAAGCTCTTACAGCTGGAGGTGACAGAGAGAGAGAGTGATGGTGTAAAAAATGATGGAAGAGGAAGCACGTCAGAGTCTCAGGCTGTGTGAATGTGCTACAGCCTGAGACAGATGACAGCTCCTTGATGATACAGCAGTAACTAAGTGATCAGACAATAGCAAATGAGCATGAGCCCTTAAAAACCATACTCCTCTTATTTCTTATCAGACCTCTTTGCAGTTCCTGGTTTTTAAAGAAAAACACATCATAGTGCTACAAAATCTCTGAAGCAGAAAAACACCAGGGCAGATAAAATTATTCCAAGCAGTGCAGCAACATTAACTCTCTCTCTCTCTCTCTCTCTCTCTCTCTCTCTCTCTCTAAATATATATATGTATATGTATATATATGTGTGTGTGTGTGTATGTATATATGTATATATATATATGTGTGTGTGTGTGTGTGTGTGTGTGTGTGTGTGTGTGTGTATATATCATCTGAGATATTCCCCAACACATGCACTAACTGATATATCACAACATGCCATTATTATTTTGTTAGTTGCAGACTTGATTTCTGTTGTTGTGAATTAATAGGAGATTAAGTGTATTGGTGTATTGCAGAGGATAGTACCTGACCTAGGAGACACTGCAAAAGTTGTGAGGCACAAACTTATTTTAACATAGACACAGATTACACAACTCTTATGGACCAATGCAGATTCAAGAGTTCAAACAAATGCATATTAAACCACCTGTTTAAGCCCTATTAAGCAATGGTCTTGGCTTCCTGGTTTCCCTGAGCCAGTATGTCTTTGGTTCTGAGTTTTGATGGGTACTTTGACCCTGATATACAATACCAGTCAAAAGTTTGGACACACTTTCTCTTTCAAGTGAATGGGAAAATGTGTCCAAACTTTTGACTGGTACTGTACCTGCATGTAGGTCTGGTTATTTTGTAAGTCGTGGACCTAATTTCTGCTGTTGTGAATTGATAGCAAAAAGTTTTTGTTTTGTTGCTGATGAATATAATGCACTCTGTTCACTTGAAAAGTGGGAGCAAGTGTAAGTGCAAGTGCAAGCTTGCGGGCAAAACAAATTTTTGCAGCTATGATAACCAGTTGTACTAGTGCAATCCTGGTGCAATGAAGCACAATCTGGAAAAGGTGCTGATGGAGGATTTGGTTTATCAAGTGTAATTTTGCTGTGCCAGTGCAATTTCATGCCAAAATGGTCATCAAAATTGCATTGTGTCTCTGCTGGCTTTGTGCATGCAGAAACATGGTAAATGGATTGTGCTTATAAAGCATTTTTCTGCATTCAAGCAAAAATGTTTTGTTATTTTAAGTGTCTTGAAAATGTCTTCACATTTTGTATTTTGTAGTGTGACATCTTGATGTCAGAGGCCTCAACAAAAAGAAAGGAATGCTGACTGAATTGCTAAAGAATAAAAAACTACTCTTCTTACCGATGGTGGTGATGACAGTTCCAGCAAAGAAAAAGGAGGAACTGAAGTCCCAGAGGCTCGTCTGATTGGATGTATTTCCTGATGGGTTCACACCTGCTCGGACTGCTGAAACCACTTGCTAGAGCAGAAAGTGAAAAAAAAAAAGTTAATAATGCACTCTCTCAAATGGAGTCTGAGGAACATGGGAAAATTAGCAGTGTGCATCAACTTTCTTAGGGAATAGATGACAGCTGAGGTAAACATCCAACCAAAACCAATTAAGAGCTGTGAAAAACAATGAGCATCTGTCACCTCCGTGAAATAAGAAATACATGAGAACGGTTGGGATTTTAAATTCCTGTACTCTTCACAGAAGAGCAAAACCTCTCATGATTTTAATCATATGGGCTAAATGTTGTGTTGGGCAAGTTGGTTAAGAAATGTAATCAGTTACTCATTGCATATTGAAAAACTAATTAGGTTACATTGCTTTACTAATTATTCAACTCCAAAAGTAATTGGTCACATTACTCTTTATTACTTTCATAGCCGAGCCCCATCACAAGTGCCTTTAAACTATTTCAAAGCTTCCACACCGTCAACTAAAATACTGTGTAATTAATATGTGTAGAAATAGAAAACAAGACATAATTAGTTGCAATAACAGTTATAACAAAGCAGAGCACTGACCTATGAGGCTCTGTTTTTCATAGTATGAAAAACCAGAGATATGAATTTTTCCTGATAACAAAATACTCTCTTTTTGACCGACCCCTGTGTAAACAGCTGGGTCTGCATTGCACCGATTAGTCTTGCCCAAGTGACCAGTTGACTGAACAGAAAGTGCGACTGCGCGTGTGTGTCTGTTGGGGGAGAGGCATTAGGTGTGACACGAGTCTAACAGTCTCAGCCAAGTGTGTGACAAGCCTTTTAGACACCAGCCGGCTGCACAGGAAACAGAACAGCAACGTGTCTTTGTACTCATGGCTTTACTCTTATGACAGGAGACAAGAGGGGAGTGAAGCCAGCAGCTGGGGGGAAAATAAATCTCTGTGCAACACACACATAACATAACAGGCAGAAGGAGCTGTGAGGCTCAGAGCCACACATTGAAAGATGTAGATCTATGCTATGGATATAATGGGTGTGTACTTTAACATCTAATACATGCTTATTGACTAATGGACTGGTCTCCTGACTGAATTGACTGATCAATAAACCGTTTGATTTCTCTACATGCTGCAGTGGTGCACATGGGGCTCTTACAGAAGAAATACTAAACCCTGACATGCTGTTCATATTCTGACACTTCACAGTATTCCCTTATAGTCTCTATACCACATTTCTGAACCACAAATCTATTTTTATTCATATAAACGTCATCAGTCATCAATAAATGGGTGATTAAGCTTTCAGAGAGCAGAGAGGTTGTATTCTTTTTATGAAGAAAAAACTTTCACAATCACACTATATTATGGTCCTATGTTACCTAAAACAGGAGAACGTAACCATTATTGTGATTTCAATTAATGGGAAGAACATTTTTGAGTGGGGAATTTAGAATTTTTGAATAAATAAGGATCCAATTTCACCCAAAGCATCCTCTATGTACAAAAATGTACATCAGCTGCACCAAAAAATTTAAATATTTTTGTGTATTCTGTGTTTTTCATTGCTCTCAAACATAAAATTGGTCAAAATTGACCTGAACAGTTAAAAGGGTTAAAGAGTTTTAAGACTTTTTCAGACCACTGTCTGAAATCCCATTTTTTTAAAAAATGACAAAGCATTTAGGGTGGTAACGTTAAATCTGCCCCCGTTATCACTGTTTATGTGCTGTGCTAGAATGGGAAACTTGACAGGCATAGCAACCATAACTATGGTGCGCGGGGTTTAGCAAACAGTCATTTCCTCTATGAATGCTGGATTGACCTGACTGACCAGGTTTTTTTTAAAACTGACTCTGGCTAACACAGAACAGTTCACTGCAGTAAAACAAAAAGTTTCTTGGCCCAAGGGGCTTCTCAAGATACAGAATCATTACTGAGACAAATGAAAGAGAAAAGCTTTGAGACCTCAGGGGCACAGTCGGTACTGCTACACAGAGCTGATGCTAATAAATTGCACAGAAATACTTCACTGGGCTAAAGCTTTTATTCCCTTATGTGTATGTAAGGCTTCTTTTCCAATTGAGAGCAATAGAAATGATTAAAAAACTATATTACATTCTTGTGTTACACCTTTAATGAATATGAGGACTTGTATAAGCGGGGAAGCAGCTCTTTTTGAGGATCTCCATTATTTGTATTAAATATCAATAAACCTCCAGGAACAGAGCTGTAATGCTAAACTAATGATGTACTACCCACAGTCCTCCTGAACTAGCACTGTCAGCTTTTTCTGAGTCTGCACACGCACACAGTTTAAGGTCACTGCAATGTCAGGATGTTGTCTGCTACAATTCATCATCCTTAAAGAAACTGAGAAAGCTTTCATTAACCCACGCCTGTTGTGTTTGATAAGGCAGTAAAGACTGAGTGTATGAACGCTTTAATGGATGAGTGTTCGGAAATGTAGGGAACAGCCGTTAATATTACGACACAATGTTGACATGACATGATAGGTCAGAAGGTGGAGTGAAGGTCGGCTGATGGTGTTGAATGTTGTTGTAATATAGCTATAATTTTTACAAGGAATTGTGTGTCACTTATCCACTCAAGCTGACATACAGAATTCACATTGTATTATTTTGCACCTCACAGTTTGTCAATGTTCAGATCCACTGCAGTAAGTTGTGTGTACTTTGTGTAGTGAGGTTGAATGTAAGCGTGAGGAGGTTGGGGTGGTGGAAGGACGTGTCGCAAATCTTAACTTTCATGTACAAGACGGGAGTTTGCCTCTAGTCACAGTCCTTTCTATTAACTGTAACAATGATCTTTCCCTCATCATAACCAAGTATTTTACTTGCCTAACCCTCACCATTGTTTTGGTTTTATGGTTCACAAATTTATTGTTTTGGTTCAGTCCCACAGCTCTCATCAACCTTGTTTCTAGCAAAAACTGGCACGGCTATTTACTGAAGAAATCAATCATTTGACACAAAATAATGATTTAAAAATGATTTTATTGCTTCCGCTAAAAAAAATAGTCTGTTAGATTCTGTGGTTGGAACTGCGTCCATAGCAACGTAAACCCTGTAGCCTTCTCCAGATTAGCCTACTTAGCGTTATTATTCACGTTAAACTGAACATTTCCATTGATGGTGAAGCGAGGCAATGTGAATGGGACTTCTTTGGGAATATTGATGCTGACGTTTTTGTCATT
Source organism: Thunnus albacares (assembly GCF_914725855.1). Classification (NCBI taxonomy): domain Eukaryota; kingdom Metazoa; phylum Chordata; class Actinopteri; order Scombriformes; family Scombridae; genus Thunnus; species Thunnus albacares. Next base: position 13,988,759 of record NC_058121.1, on the reverse strand, counting down.
CATCTCTACGGAAACACAAACAAAGTTAGCGACTAGCTGGTGAACAGAGAAGCATTTAGCAGAAGACAGATATTTTTTCAAGAGTTGGTTGGGACCAAAACAGAGCTAAAAGCAGAGAGAATATTGAACTTAAACTCACAAAGTGACTAGGCACATGACTCATGGATGTGAAAATGGTCAATTGTTTGCTAAAATGTTTGCTTTACAATAGCTTTATAATGTGACAGGTTACATTTTAACATTTTGTTTACAGTTGCACCTCTCCCAAGTGGCAAAAAAGGAGAATCAATGAATGCTGTTTTAGATCAAACTTTTGTGGCCAGTATATCCATTAGCTTAACAGTCTACCCACAATGAATCGAGCAGAAAGATAAAACTGATTAGATTATACACATGCAAAGAATACAAATGTACAAACATAATGTACAAAGGTGAACCCATGAATAGTTCAGTGCCTTATCTGTTGTTGTTTTTTACAACAGATAAAACACAAATTACAACAAAGGAGAGGGTTCAAAGATAAAATCCTGAAACCCATATATCCACTGTGCCTCTAAAAACATTATTTAGCAAACCACACAATCAGGCAGGTTTGGCTCAGTCAGCCCCTTTGTTTCACGGCCAAAGCGGCTATATTAATTCACTGTTTTGGCACTCTGTTGTATGCAAACTAACCATGGCCATGGGAAATGATAAGACAAGATAAAGTGGAGACCACACTGGCAGTGTCCGAGCTGAGCCAAACAGCTGAGACAGATTGAATGGTCTGAGCTTTTTGACGTCTCTCACTTTTTTAATTGCTCCCTTTGAGAGCACATCTCTCCCCGATCCTCTGCTGACTGGCTTTTGATCAGTGGGAGCCTATAAAGGTGTGTGTGTGTTTGTGTGCGTGTTTGTGTGTTTGTATACATAATTAATTACTGTAAAAGTGAATGGGGGGGGGGGGGGGGGGTACACCTGTGTTTGAGCTGTGTATCAATAAATCATTGTTGCCTAAAGGGCTGCCAAACTCACTGAGGTAACTATCTGATAGATGATTGGCAGAGCTGTCGTCTGTTGCGTGGTAAAAGACAGTGAGCAAGATTTTACTTCTGTATACAGAAACTGGCTCACAATAGGCGAATTGCACAGTTTTCTGGAGTTGGCTAATTAATTAAATCAGCACCTTTTACAGCTTTTCTCTGATGTCCATCACTAAAACACACAAAACTAAACTGTAAACTGTTCATGTCTGCATCCAAAGCATAATGAGCACAGATTGACTCAGTACAAAGGTCCGTGATGTACAGAGTCGAGTACTACTCCCTGAAAACAAACATTCAATTGGCTGATAAGACATTTTATAGGACAGGGGTGTAACTTAATCTCAATTAACTTTTTTCTTTAATAAGAAAGAAGCTTCTTGGCCATCCGACAAGCACTTCTATTGAAGTATACTGGCAGCTTTAGGCTAATACTAAATGGCGTATCATACTTTTGTTCATTAATTTTACATCAAGTGATGTCCTAATTTTGAAAAATAAAGAATAAATATAAGACTCAACTGTTGCTTACAATATTTCGAATGTCACCAACCTAATTGATCTCTATCAATGTTTGTTCCACTGTCAAAAGCAGCAGCAACAATCACAGTCTCTGCTTCAAAATGCCAATTTAGTGTTGCCAAGAGTAAAGACAAATGATAATCATAATGAAAATTAGGAGAACGATGGCCAACATTAACACATGTTGAACAACATGACATACTTGAAAAATCATTTGTTTTTCTTTTTTCTTTTTTTTTGTCAGAGGAAGGCAGCTTCAGTGTTGTTATCACAGTACACGTTGAAGTTAAAATTTGGATTCCTGCTGCTTCCTTTTGTTCAGGGACTCAAATTCATTAACTACACCCTTGAGACGTTATCTATCAGTATTTAATCTCAGGACAGAAGGTATCATCACCATCTTTGAACACTGACTCTACATCTCAAATAACCGTCATCTGTTATCAGACCCTCTTATATAAAATGATCTCATTTACATGGGTGGGCACTGCTCGTTAGACTGAACTCAATAATAAATCCTTGTCAGCTTGGGTTGATTTTATATAATCAAAGGCTTCATGTAAATTTCATTGAATACCAACATAGTGAAGAAAATGTCCTGGTAAAAGAGCTTTCAATAAAAAAAAAGTATCAAATCACAATTCATGAGTGTTTCAGTAAGTCAAAATGTTTTTGTAGTGTCTATCTTCATTTTCAAATCAAATACTGCGGTAAACCAAAGTCATTCATACTATATTTCACATTCAGCCCAACCAACAACTAAATATTGCACTTCTATCCTCCTTTGCTGTCTCAAGCCACTGTAACTGTAATATAAAGCCCACACGACTGACAAGTTGGTAAAAGATTTATAAATTATATCAGATACTTCACACATGGTTAGTATGATTTAAACATGGTTTGAAATATCCAATTAAACCTGCAATATTTACATTTTGTTCATAAAGGTGAACATGCATGAGCTACACTAACAAGTTCCAGTGCTGTGAAATGTGTCATACATACAGAACTGCAACCCAGAGACACAAGTGAGAAAAAAAGACTAAAAGTTTGTAACCTAAAATACAGCCCAAATGCTAATGTCAGTATGCTAATATAATCACAGTGGCAAAGCTAGTATGTTGATCTTTAGCAGGTACCGTCTTAGCTAGCACTAAACATGAAGTAGTGTAAAAGTAAGTTTGATGATGATGTGAGACAAAAAGTCCAGATTCATCCTCTGGAGACCATGAATGTCTGCAGACAATTTCATGACAGTCCATCCAGTCATTATCTGGACCAAACTGGTGACTGACATTGCCCTCCCTATAGCCATGCCGCTGGGATGGCTAAAAATAATTCATACGGCATCTCATCATGTCAGGAAAGTTTACTCATTACAACCAGAAGGCATGTATCATTAACCCTTACATAATGTTCATATTCTGACCCTCCATAGTATGGAGCTGGTCATTTTTGGCTTCAAACAAACAAAACTGCAAAAAACAGTACTTTTTCATTCCTTTTCTATTGTTCAGAAGTTGCATCTCCCTCTCTTTTGTCCCCTTGTGATAACTGACTGTAGGACTGCAGACTGTTCAGGGCAAAGTCCGGACTACTGTGCTGCTGCGGCTGCTGTGGCTGGTGTGTGGGGAAGGTGGCATCACCTTTGCATGAGAGAAGTCAGAAGGATCTTTCCTCCAGTTTCTCTGTTGTCCTCATCTTCTAATACTTTATCTTCAACTCACTGTCTCCTTTTTCATCTTGGATTAATGGATCCACCAAATCACTCCTTCCACTCCACTAAATCAGTGAAATAGGGGCTCAGGTACTTTTTATAGTCCTATGAAAGCTGCCCTCCACTACAGGGAGGACTATGTTGGGCAACCACTATGTTGGTTGCCTGGTAATAAATGGGTTTGATTTGTTACTGTGTATAGGCTTGTTTGCAGATGCAGATGCTCATCTGGGTGGGAACACTGGCAAGTGTAGCAATATGGTGGGAACATGGACAGTTCTCGTGACAGTGTCAAGGTCCACCTTGAGCTCTGTCCCCACTGTCCCAATGACAGAAATACACAGAGATGGCAATGATTTGACCCCCTCCAGTGACTTTAAAATCCCCTGGAACATCCTCTATGTACAAATATTTATACCGGCTGCACAAAAAGAAATAATTTTGAAATATTTCCATTTTTGTATATTCTGGGCCACTTTAGGAAAAGTCATATAATTTCAAGCTAAAGAATGCTTTCAAATGTCAAAATGGATCAAATTTGACCCAAACAGTAGTAAGGGTTAAAACAACATGGCTTGCTCATTTTTCTCATCATGATACAACATCTTTACTGTAAATGTGGTTAAAATGGTTCAACTGGAGAGAACTTTCTGTGAGACATGATAAAATCTCACCTCTATTCTCACTATTGAAAGTTTCATGTTATGCTATATTGCCAAACATCAATTTCATTGTGTGTTTTTAGGCCTAAAATTATTTTAAGGATGCAGTCACTCTGCTTATTTCATAGGTTCATTTAAACTAAACTACTGGCAGCACTAACTGTAGTCTTAAACTTGAGGTTTTTCTTGTTATCATGGGAACAATATTTTGTTATGACGAGATCTTTCTCATCTTGTTTATGTTAACTATATGACACTTCTTTCCATTATTATGAGAGGCTTTGTGGTAATAACAAGATACCTTGTTATAAAGACCGGCACTGCAATGATGCACATACAGTAGGGAAGCTACAAAAAAAGTCTTATATCACTGTTTATCAAAAAACGGGAACACAGAGATTGTTGATTTACAGGTAAAGTAAGATGTGGAAGTAGAAAAACAGATAAAGAAACTGCAAAATTGCAAACAAATTTCATTAATGCTGCTTCATTAATCAAATGGTTTCCAGCTGTTGAATATGAAGAATATGAAGATGCATATTTTTTATATATATTTAGAGTCAGTCACTAAGCCTTCTGACCATATAGATTACAAACAAGTGTTCGACTTACATGCTCTATAAAAAGAAAGCATTATATACATTTAATTTCCTACGTGTGTATTTAGTGAGCTGGGAGGAAGTTTGGAAGGATTTTGGTGCTATATGACAAAATCAGGGAAATGATTCAGGGGCCAAAATTAGCAGTGGTAGACAAATCGGTTTCCCCTGGGATCGAAAGACCTTTCAGTTCTGGCACATTAGAGGAGTAATCTTCATCCACAAGTCCAATTGCCAGCCTGATTCCCCAAGAGGAAATGCTTTTCATCAACCCTGTCAAGTTTGGTTGGTGGTTGTGAGATCCACTAATCCATAAGGGAAGAGGCATAAAGTCACAACAGACAGACACAATATTGATATACTGCAGTTTTAATGTGATATTTGTCTTCTTATGATCTAGTTTGTGCTTTAATTTATCGCTTAAATTCAGTGTGAGATTTCCAGGCTTAATCTGTGGTAACATCTTTCAATTTGTATTGCTGGATTACCAGATAAGCCGACCATGCACAGGCCAAGGGTCCAGAGGGGTCAGGGGGCCCCTAAACCAGAGCATCTGTCTGACAACTGTAAAATTTCTTGTTGAACTCTGATCTCATATTTATTTGTAATTCTTTTATACATTACAACTTAACAGTGCATATCTTGGCGACAGTAATTCTACATTTAAAGTCAAGAAATTTAAATATTTGACATCTGAGTAGCACCTCTTTAAAGCAGCTATAAATCATTACTTTTATAATAACAATGTGTAATGTCAGAGTGATGAACCTACAGAGAATTATCACTCTGATGCTCCACTCTGCTTTACAGAGCTTTATAGCGAGTTTCAGCTCATCTGACTGCAACTTTACTGTTTTGGTTCACTCTCACAAATCTCATAGTATCATTTTCAGCCACAGCAGGCAGCTGTTTTCAGAGAAAATGCTCTAAACACCTGCTGTACACTACCTGCCCAACAGCAAACAGCAAACAGACACAGTTAGCAACTTCAGGTTCAGGTGAAGTTTTCAACCAACAGCAGGACTTAACAGTTATGCAAAATGTGAAATGAAAGAGAAAATGCACAGAGGGGAGGTGGCGTGCTGCCATGTAGAAGGGGTGGGGGGGGCTTTTGTGTCTCTGTGCTCAGGGCCTCAATGTCTCATAATCCGTTTCCAGTAAAATCTAACACCCAATATGGAAATCTCTTTAAAAAAGCCTTCAGGGACTACAGACTAAATGTGTATAAACAAACTGGTTTTTCAGTTGCTTAACAGACTGAATTAAATACCCATGGGTTACAGCTTCTCTGTGTTTACTTACAGTTATTGTGTCCATAGCAAGAAACAATCCTCAAGGCCCAGTGTTAGACAATGTAAAGCAATACATGTAACCTCAGCATGGAATATTTAAATCACAGTCATAAAAAATCTGCACACACACACAAGCACACCATGTGGAATATTTGAATAAAATTTGTCAGTCATCAGGTCCTGTGGGAGAGAAATCATTTGAATATAATTATTAGTATGGTGCTTCCACCCACCTTGACCAGATCTTCAAGCTCAGAAGAGTTTACGCAGGCATGCATGGCCAAAAATTCCAGTTTTTCTGCAAGGATGGCCAGTTTCTGGGAACTCTCATGAGGCTGCTCCAGCGCTTTGAACACAGTCGCCCCGATGATAAGGTAAAGCACCACCAAGAAAAAGATGGCTGACACTGTTTTCCACCTCATGACAGTAGTCCGGGTGTCACACTCATCCTCTGGAGAATTCAGCACCACTGGTTTGGCCGAGAACGACAGGCGAGGTTTGGAGTTGTGGGCGGCAGACCTCGGGTCCAGAAGGTCAGGTGCGGCCACTGCAGGGATGGAACTGATTAATGTGGATCTGTCTATCTATCTATCTATCTATCTATCTATCTATCTATCTATCTATCTATCTATCTATCTATCTATCTATCTATAACCAAGTTGTGCAGTATGATATTTAAAGTGAAGAAACTTGCTGCTCAGCAGATCTGAGGGTTTTTTTTTTTACTATCAATTGCTATTATGATTCTTTATTGTCAATAAATTATTGTTATTAGTCTGATACAAATTGTTCCAGAACAGATTTATATCTGAACACTATTGAAAAATATTCTTCATACTAGCACTTATTATGTCCTCACCTTTAAAATGCAAATGAATTGCAGGTTTTCAGTCATTTACTTCAGAAATACTTGACACGGGGAACTTAATGTACCTGTTCTGTGTCATTACTGTGCAGCCAGCTTCTCTAATAATACTCTTTTATTTCTTCCAAAGAGAAAGCAGTAAAACAGCGCCACTGTACAACCTTTAATGATCTACTGCTGCAGATAGAACAGTTTTCATTCACAGAGCTTTCACAGCACTGTCTTATATGGTTGGTCTGCAACATTCTTCATGCCACCGCTAATTCTCCAACACCAACGTTTACAGTGAAATTGAAACTTAGATTTCCATGTCATGTGTATGTCCTCTTCTGATGTGGATTTGATAAGGATAATTGTTATCTTTTGACCCATTAAGGATCCAACTCAGTAAGGTTTTTTTTATACAAGTGTAACGACAATGGAGCAGGTTACAGATATTTCTCCTCTACAGCTCTGTAACTAAAATACTTTAATGTTTTTTTTGTTGCTTTTGGCTTCCACAGTACAAATAAAAACAACGACTTGAATGGAGGCTCATTAAAAATTAAACACTCGCTGTCACAATCCCGTTTTCCAAACAGCTTGCTACAGCAGCAATTGCATAACCACCCTATGAGGTTCAGATAGCCTGAACATATCTTTTACAGTAAACAACTTATGGAGAAGCTCTTTAAACAGTGAGCTGCACCCATGTGAAATAACCCCATGAAAACAGATCATTAATTCCTCGTAGGTTTTATTACTATAATGCTGGTAGTATTACATAAATGTGATGAGCGTTTTCTTCATTTCTGTCGGGTTAAATAGGTTGTCCGAATGAAAATAAAGCCCCGTATGCATGCAAAATATATATATATATATTATAATAAAAGCTACAATTAAAGTATAATAAAGAGATAAGTTCACATATAAATAATATCATGATACCAATAGGTAAAAAAGAGATGCCATACATTACTAAGCTATCACTAGAAACTCACAATTAAATAGCGCAGAAACATAATTCATATTTATGTTAATTTTTTCTTTACAGCATCACTCATAGGAGCACATTGACAGCAGGTTCATACAAGTCACTCAGAATATTTATAATATTTTTTATCAGTGCAATGTTGAATTTCAACTGGTTGTTTATGCACTTACTTCTCTATCATCTCTTCTCTCTTTGTGTCCTCATCGACGGATCTCTTCTCCAAGAAAGTACAAATCAGTCTTTCTTATAAGAGTCGCTTTTTGCCTCCGGTGCTCCCACCGAGGGATGTGGCAGCTCTCCACATGGTTTCAGCGAGTTACGCTGCCCTCTGCTTTACAATCTCCCGGAGAAAATACATCCAGGACATCGCGTTCCCACCAACAGATGCGCTAAGATCGAGCGTAAAAGGAACAAGAGGAACAAATCGCTTCCATGAAATCCATCCAGGTGTTTGGAGACATTGTGCCCTGCGTGGTGCCTTTATGGAGGGACGCAGAGATCTGTATTGGTCGGGTCAGGGGAGGTACTTCACCAGCCTGGATGCGCTGCGCTCCTTCTGCTCTGGTGTGGACAGTGTGCGCTCTCGCTGGGAAAGAGAGAGAATGAAGCTGCTTGATGTTCACACGTTTCACACATTGCGAAATTTCACATAAAAATGGATGGACTTAATATTTAAGGTGAAACTGTCTCAGTTGAAATGTGGGTTGTGCAAACAAGGACTGAAGCTCAGAATCAAGGTGTCTAATTTGTATAGTATGCTTATACATTATAAAAGACCACTTTTCTTCCTATAGAATCATCCAACAGCACATTTCAGCTGCACAATCACACCAGAAACCTGCAATCTATGTCAACTACTGCCTTCCTCTGAGCAGCCATGTAGAGGTGAAGTGCCTTGCTCAAGAGCACACAGACAGATGCTGAAAGGAGCAGAACACACATAAAAACCAAAAACTAAAATTGGCATATGTTTGTCATTTTTTCAACTTAAAGGAACCCTCTTCTACATCACCTGGGGTTGTCCACTACTGCCTAATACTTTTTGTTCCTTGTCTTTCTCAGGGGCCGCTTGAGAGAGAAAAGGGAGTGTTTTCCTCCAGTGATTTAAACTGGTGAAGTCCCAGTCACAGCCCACATCCAGGCAACAGTCGTCTTATCAGTTAGTACAAGCAGACTTCAGGAGCTGCATGACCTCAGGGACAGCCGTCAGGAGTGAGTGCGTTAATTAAATTCATGTGAATTAGTGAAGCAGTGTTTATGGTTTATGTCCCTGCTGTGTCTGATTATTCACATTGGCATGCAGGTGTGACCACGACCCGAACGAAGAAAACAAGGCTGACATGGATTTTTCTGTAATTTGATTGTTAGTTGAGGTTCATCTCCTTTTTCTGTGCTCATGAGAGTGTGTGTTTGTGAGTGTGTGTGTGTGTGTGATATTGATCGCATTTGCATGATTGAATTGAGAGACTTCCGCAGCTGTGCTGTTTGTCTTTGGTGCTCTGACACACACGCACACATGCGCACACACACACTGAAAGGCAGTGTCAATGAAGCTGTGAGGGAGTTGGCTAAAAAACTAATCATTCTTCATCTAAGTGCAAAATGAAAGATAATAGTAAGAATAACTTATTAGCCCCACTTCTGCTGATGTTTCAGTCTCACAGCAGCTGAGTTCGTTGAGGAGAGAATGCCTCCTATGCAAAAGAAAGAAGAAATGTTTCAGGAAAAACTGAAAAAAAGTGCAGTATGCAGTATGAAGGTAATGAAACCATAAATAGATTTCACACATGCACTGTGCTCCAGCACTCAGACAGCTTTCAATGGGTTGTGTCCAGATTTCAATAACCATTTGCTCCTTCTTTGTTCCCATTCTCTTCTTTTTCTGTCCTTCTCTTCATGTCTCCTTGAAATTGCTTTGAATCAGTGAAACACCCGATCTGCACTTACATGCTCAGAGAATATCTGAGTCTTACATATTAAGAAGAAATGTTTTCATTTTCCATCCTCCGAGTCCTCAATAGATGTGTACAGTACAGTAAAGGTTTGTTTGATGACTGGACAACCTGTTCCAGCTTAAAATATAATAATGTTTGGGGCTTTTGTTGCTTTCCATGTGATGCAATAGTTACATTAACAATGCTAAATTATTTCTGTGGTTACCTGTTTCAAAATTCTCTTTATTGTTTTTATAGACACCTTGTAAACACAATGGGGGTTTTTGTTGCATCTTCAGTGCTGATCTTTTACATCGGATTCATAATTTGGCTTCTGTTTCACATCCAATAATATTACAATGCATTCAATAAATCCAGTAGGTAGCCTTTAAATGTGCGATACAAATTTTAATTTCATCCAGAGAGCTAAAGACGTTTTATAAATGGTTTGAGTATGGATTTACTTATGTTCCTATGGTTACTGTTTTCGCTATAATTGCAGCAATGGGTGCTATAGCTACACATGTTTTAATGCAAGGCTTTTTTGCTGTCATAGTATAACCTGTATGTGAGATTATAATAACATATACATACATATTTCTTGTTAATTGAATGTCTCCAGCAGAAGTATCTAATAAAAAGGATGTAAGACAGGGAATCCCTCTGGAGGCAGTTATTTTGCAGCAATAACCAGTTTGCTGTAGATTACCCCTCAGAGGGCAGTGTGTTATGAGTGCAGTGGGCCACGGTGCCAATGGACAGATGGAGAGTGAGTGAAAAATGGAAATGCCTCTGAGCAGCAGATAATCATGCTCAACCAGGCACAGGCTTTGAGGTTGTACCACTCATTTTACACTGTGGTCAACAAGTGTTCACTGAAATTGAATTTTCTTCCTGCCTGTCCTCCACAAGGTCAGAGGTCAAGTCAAACCAGGCAAGAGCAGGATTCATGTTCATTTCAGCAGTGTGGATGCATTTAATGTGGCCTCTGTTGCTGAGATATACTTCAGAGAAAGGGCAGATTTATGCTGTCATGTTTTGCCAGAAGAACTACAACACTTCAGCCCTGCTGGTGCTATGAGACACTGACACTCGTAAATCTTTTGTCACAGTGGCTTTGCTTTAGGGCTGCGTCCTCAGTGAGCTCCTTTCATCTGTTTTTGTCACTCTTCGTAGTGGAGTTTTTTTTTTAACTGTCTGAATACAGAGTAGTGGAGAACAATCCAAAAAAACCCTCTCCATTTCTTGCTCTTCAGATTCTATCAAAGTCTTGATGGAGTTTTCATTCAGACAAAACAATTATATTTCACATCAAGGTCAAATGAGGAAAAATCCCATTTGAAAGCTTTTACCACTATTTGAGAATCTATTACTACCCGACTCACATACAGTATATAATGACTTTATCTCTAAATTGCCTGCCAGCTCATATTTGTTTGCTATCTGTTATTACAATCTGTGGTGAAATTACGCTGAAAGGAGCTGGGTGTAATTGCAATCATAACCATAGGTTAAATGACTTGAATTTCCATTGACTTTGAAAACGTCTTATCTGTGGATGCAATGTAGCTGTGCAAAATTAAATTAGAGTTACTTAACACGGCCACTCTAAAGAAATGAAGGATGAAGCAGCGGTCTGGCTGAGCCTGTCTCAGTACTCTGATGCAGTTACAGTGATGTTGTTGTTAGCTTTATGTGACATAAACTCGCTATCACACAGATCCATGTGGGTATTTTTGGACAGAAAACAGTCTGATGAATGCATTCGACTCCTTCTTATCTCATTAATAGTCTCCTCATGAAGTATAACATCATGATTCTGCATCTCTTGTCCTAATTTGCTGACTGTTTACCTCCAACAGGACAGCACCTGTAGAGGGAATCTATGGCTTCTGTTACATGACAGTAATCTTATTATCGATGACATTGCTGCATTAATGGACCCTATTACCATAGTAATCTCTCCCCATGTCACAACAAAATGCCAGACACAGGTGCAATAAGCCATTTCAGTGTTCACCTGTGACCTAGTTGACACAAGGGGCTTACAAAGTGGCTTCTCACAGATAGTTGATGTCAATTTGAATTTAAATTTCTGACCTTTGTGGAGTTGACTAAGAATACATTAATGTCAAAGATCCTTCAGTGTAAAGGTTTTGCATGATATTACTGTGGATAATTTGTGGTATACAACATTCAGTGGATATTTTTTCCCAAGTGGGTAGCAATACAAAGTACAAAATGCAGTATATACTGTATCTTATAAACAGATGGCTGGAAGTCAATTAAGGAATGCTATTATTCTCAGTCCAACCCCCTCATGTTTACAGATGCAGGCCATGCAGGAAACATTTGTGGTCAAAGTCTGATAGCAACAGCCTTGGAAAAGTAAGGAAATGGATGATCAGCAAGATCAGCGAATGCTGAGAGTTTAATGAGTTTACAACGACTACACATATATTTTATACTGTTTCCTGTAAGCCTGCATTGTAAAAACGATTTAAAGACTTGAACAAATAAATTACATCTCAACCCCAAATCCTGCTCAATCTACCTGTAATGTTTCTGCTGAGGTTGCAGTTTCCTCATCCTACAGAGAATTATCAGCTGTACTATCAGCAGCAAACCCCTTTAATGAATATATAATGACTGCCTTTAGATGACTCTATCATCTGTCATTTAATTGACACATACAGTGTGACAGTGTTGTACAGTTCTACACAGATATAGACTCTGAATGTGAAAATTAAAAAGATTCCTGTGGGGAAAGACTAACCTACTAAATTTAAAGTTAGTGAGTGAGGCCATAAATATAAAAAGTCTCTCTAAAACAGCTAATAATAAAGAGAATTATTCAACTTTTATTAGGCAAAGCTTTAATCAGAAAGAAAACCTTCATCCTTCAGGATCCCATGAATCTATCAGTCCAGTTAATTGCAGTCTTTTTCTGACTGTGATTTCTGTTTTTATATAGATCAGTGACTCTGATTGGGATGAGGGGTGAGAACAGATAATCCATAGTTTCATACACAGTTAGCACTCATGTGGAAACTCAGTTTGTCTGACTGATGTTGGTCTCAAGCTTCTCCCTTATTAAACTACGTTTAACACAGCATTGCACGTTCAGCGTCAGGTCTGGTTGTTTCAGTCTCTAGCTTCTGAGAGACAACAGAGCTCAAATTCTATAAAAATCTATAAATTATTCTGGTTTCACATAGTAATTCATCTCCTGCTTAGTCAACCACAAAAATCAATCATCATGAACAACTGAGCGAAATAAACATGAACTCGAGAGCGATGTGTTTGTACACACGAAACACCTGCGAATACGTACACAAGCATGCCTATCAAAGTAACACACAGAATACAAAGTCACACTGGTGCCTGCAGTGCTTTGAAGTATGAAAGCCTGGAGAGCAGTGGAAAAAGAAGTCTGCAAGCAGTTTGGGCTGCTACAATAATTACTCGACAGGCTTGAATAGCTATTCATCAGGCACTCAAGGGCACCCATTGCAGATTATAGGCTATCAAAAAAACTGAAGGAGTTGAAGCGAGTAAAGTTTACAGTAGTTCCCTCATTTCAGATTACTGAAAATTGCTGTTTGCATATCAACTCCGGACAAACGCTGACAATTTATTGCTCAGTCCTGCGCCGCTGAGACAGTTCAAGATTCAATGCTTTTACTCAGTTACAACTCTGTGACACCAGGTTATGTTGCACTTAATATGTGAGCTCAGTTAGACTTGTATGGACCTACTGGATGTAGCTGAGGTTAAATCAGTGTTTGTGTAAATCAGTTTTTGGTTCAATAACACGATGCTACAGACGTTAAAGGTAGAATAACAAAGATGAATGAACAATGTAAAGATTTTTTCAACGTCAAATTTAACACTGTGTATTTTTCCACAGTATAATATTTCAAATTAACTCCCACACACAGCACTCTTGTATAACTGGTGAAAATAGTCATTTCATTGTCATCTCTTTCAGCATTGTTCCTTACAATGGCGGTGAAGAGGCAAAACTAAACTTAAGGCAGAGAGCGAGGCAATGATTTCTTCACAACAATGAAACTACTTATGTTACATTTGTGTTTTGTGTCTGCCAAGGATGCTGTTTGTGTCTTTTCTTGAATCACTAAAAGTGAGACAGAGTAGAAGATTCTGGCTGAAAAAAACATAAGTGGGTTTAGATTGTATGGATGTCTTAGTTGTTGCTGTAAATAATTCTTACAGTAGATTTCTTTTGTCTGAAATGTGCTTGAAGGTTTTCCTTGGCAGTGACCCTCAGTTTTACTCTCCACTTCATTTGTTACAGCAGAATTCAGACTTTGATGTACAGTTAAAAAAAAGCACATTTTCTGTCACTGTGCTCTTCACCACCCACTGAGATGTCACTGTCACCTATCCCACAATGCTCTGTCACACCACTACACCTTGGCAACGGGGGGTTAATGAAGATTAATGGGGGCTGACAAGGGTATTGCTGACTGAGCTGACACATATACTCACACAAACACTTTATCACACAAGGTGGTAAAAGGAGATAACCGCCGGGTAGTGAGTCCACACAGAATTCAGTGATATGTATCTGTGAGAGTATAATTAAGTATAGCAGTAAAGCTAAAACGTTGATGTTATACTCATGGGGCCTCTGCAGTGAAACAGATAAGAAACTTCTTGCTGCCTTTCTGCTGAAAGAGGTAAGTGTTTATCACAAGAAAAGGCATAAAAGGGCCATGAATTAAAGAATCCACTTATTGTGTCTGTGCAACAAGTGTGAAGATCATCTCCGTTCATTTAATGTCAACACAGAAATACCTTTCAGATTGCAATTTTCTTTGGTGGTGTGATGTGTTTATGTTTCTAAGGCTGTCGTAAAATAACAGTCAGATGCCCAATTGAACATTGAAACAGGTTTTGCTTGCTGTAATCATTCCTCCTGTTCATACTGGCCATTAGAAGATCCCCTCCAAATGTATTTACAGTGTAAGTAATGGGAGATAAAATCCACAGTCTTTGTTTCAAGCAAAAATATAAGTTTACTTGAAGATAATATGAGGCTTCAGTAGTCAAATTAAATGGATATCTGCCACAGTTGGAGTCTTTTTAGTGAAAAATTCCCTGTCTTGATGGACAATGTTTTCCTGTTTAGCCTCAGTGGAAAGATCCTAACAAAAAGAGGGAATTTGGCACTAAAAGGACTTGATTTGACTAATTGGATGGCTAAAGCTTCATATTAGCTTCAAATAAACTTTTAAATACCTTTTTACACTGAAGGAGGGCTGTGGATTTTGTCCCCTATCACTTGCAGTCAAAGTGCTTTATCAAGGGATCTTCTAATGGCCAGCATGAACAGGAGGAATGATTATGGCAAGAAAAACACGTGTCGGTGTTCATTTGGGCACCTGGCTATTGTTTTAGGACAGACTTGAAAAATTGTAAACCTATCCTTTAAGAGGAGTCAGCTGGACACCGCAGTGGAAAATAGAAACATGAGAAGATCAGCCTGACACAGAGTTCCTTTCCAGATAATAAATAAAGCAGTCAGAATAAACTACATGTTCATCACAATGAAGGAATATTAGTGCAAAAGTTTGGCTTATTTATATGAAGGATTATGGACTTCTATGCCATGGAGGCGGAAGCTATATGAGGCTGTGGCTACATACTGTAGACAATATACAGAAATTGCACTTCAGCAAGAATACACAAACATTTCTGCAGATCTGTGCAGATTTGAATGTTATAGTTAACCGTATGCTGTAGAGGAAGACAGAGGAGTCAATGTACAGATCATTCAAATATCAGCAATCCGTTGTGTGGTCTTGCACACAAGGAAGCTAGTGAGTTCATTCAGTTCGTTTAGATCTATCATGGTCTTGACAAAAGGAATTTCTCCAGACTCAGCAGCACGACAACCTTCTTGTGTTGCTGGTTTTTTCATCATCCTCCTCTCTCAGCTTCTCTCTCTGACAGGATCATACAGTAGTAGATGTTCTGGTGTTCTTGACATTTTGCAACTAATCAATAGGAGATCGACAACCATGTGACCGTAACAATAATAATAATAAAAGGATAAACTAAAGGTGGCATGTATTAAATTGAATCTCAGTTAGCTGATGATAAAAAGCTGCAGGTGGTGTGGATGAAGCTATAAGAATAATGCTCTATTCATGGAGATAATAGACACCAAAGGCTCTTCTTTTCTTTTTCTTTTTTTTTTTTTTTTTTTTTTACCAATGACTCTGCTCTTTACACCCTTTTCTTCCTCCTGCAGGATCCAAGATTATTATGGGATCAGCACTGCTTCCTGTCATGAATAAAATAAGAAACTTTTCCCTTGGGGTTGTGTGTCTGACAGAAAAGTTTGCAGAGTGTGCAAGCACACGTGTGCACATGCAGACACGCAGTAACAGCAACAAATAACACAAGATGTGAGCTTTCTAAAGAACTGCAGTCTGTGCTGAAATTATAGGCACTATTCATAAAACGGACAGAATTACGTCTTTCTGTAATGATTCTAATTTCACTCTTGACATTAGATTGATTCATTAATTAAGGAGATGTCTTTGGAGCAGAAAAGTGATGGGTTTAATAATTGTTTGAATATCTACAGATTGTGTTCCTTCTCAGCCACAATCTGTCACTCTTGTTCTCTGCCTGTTTGTGGATAAATGCACAATCTCACACACACACACCCACACACACACAGTTGTGTTTCCATCACTTCAGAGGACATTACATTGACTTACATTCATTTCCTGGAGACTTATCCTAACCTTAACCATAACTACCACATGCCTAACCCCAACTTTAACATAACCCTAAACATACCTTAACTTTGATCAAGTCTACACCCTAAAATTAATGATTTACATTAAGGGGACTTGCTTTTTGTTCCCATAAGGGAGGCAGATCCCCACAACATGAGGAACACCTCGATCACACACACACACACACACACACACATATACACTCGGGAATCTTCTCTTTGTTTTTAGTGCACTTACCTGAGTGAGCACTTGCCTCTGTCTTCACAGGCGAATGACAAACAGCGGTCAGAGACAATGACAGACCAATCAATACACGTCTAAGAGCTGAAAAGGGGAATCCATACAAGTGAATCGGGCTTTCATATTTAATCTGTGTGTGGTGTTCAGGTCTCTGGGACCAGTTTCCAGTGCTTGCTGAAAGAAAAATGATGCTGAGACTCATTAGCCTTGGCTCATTTTTTTTCATGAAGAACATGTAAAACAACACATTTTCACTGAGTGCACACTGTGCCCCCCCCCCCCTACACGATTATATATATGTGGTGTTCGGGTCATAAAAGTGTGGAAATTATAGATGAAAATAAGTAAACATGGTAAAAATGAAAAAGTTTTGTTGTGTACCTTCTCTCTCTCTCTGTGTGTGTGTGAGTGAGTGAGTGAGTGAGGGAGAGAGAGAGAGGTGTAAAATTCCTGAACTAAGTGTTTTCATCACTCAGCCGGTAGCAAAAAAAGGAAGTGCTGTGATGTGTGTGGACCCAAGAAGGGCAGAAAGACACAATATACAAGAAGTATGCAAGAAATACATTTGCAACACACACACACAGTGAAACTCTGTCTCTCATGTGTTGTGTAGACTGGCATGAAAATGTGTTCAAAGGGGCTCACTTATCATTTCCATAAAATACTATATGTAATTTTTTTCCAAAAATGTGATTTACAAAAATCACATTTACAAAAATCACATTTTATCACAAAAAACATACAGCATACAATAGCATTTTTATTGATAAATGTGATGTGATTGTAAATGGCAAATATTAACCATATATGCTGTCTATATTGCTTGTAATTGAGATAAAGACAACATCTGTTAAGTATTCTTACATAAATGTTATAGCTGTATTGTTTTAAAAAACCCAATAATGTCACATCCTTCACTACAGACACGACCACTGATCAGCAACAGCAACATCACCAAACCATCAAAGATCTTTTTGATTTTCGTCAAAGAGGATGTTACTGCAAAGACAAATGTTCATTGAGAAATACTCGTGTTTTTAGATGTCAGGAAAACCTTTGAATACAAGTCTACTCAAGCATGTGTTGCATAACAAGCTTTTGCCCAAGGATATGATGTGGTGCACTTTGATAAGAAAGCACCCACAGAACTCCTCCCTCTTCTTCTATCACATCGACTTTGTGGTTATGCATTTCCCTTTGGAGCCGTCAACTCACAGCAGCCCAACAGCTCATTATCTGTTGGATAACACGCTCATCTTGGTGGCACATACTATACTTGGAAGGCAGCGTTTATATGCATGTGTGTGCCTTTGCCTCATCCAGATCATACAAGCCTGTGATTAGGTTTTGTTCTCCAGGAGAAACCCTAACAACACACTGCATCCTAAAAACCATATTTAATAAAATACCCAAACTGTAGACATACATGGATGACCATACTAAATATATCTGATGCTTACAGTACCTCACATTTAAATATGAAGAGTGCTTTACATTCTTGACTTGCACTGTAGCATAGACCAGACATTATTATTGCTGCTTTTTAAACATTAATTTCAACACTCATTGTGCTACACATCAACTTGATGAATCGTGTGGGTGTTTTAGATCTCACTGCTGCCTGCCATGTAGGTCACAGCAGATATAGCTTATTCTGTTGCTTGCAGACACATTAAATAGGGAAATGGATCAGCAGTGTTCACAGTTCATCTTCAGGTGATTTTGTTGTGTACGTTCTACTATCTCGCCATCCGCACCAGAAAACAGGCGCCATCTGGGTGGAAATAGGGAACAGATTGTTGCAAGCCAGATGTTAATTCATGGTCTTCTGTGTACCTGCAACAATTTGTATGTTACATCAATCACGGCTGCTACAGTGACACTTTCTCTCACTGGCTCAAGCAGCTGCTCATATTAAATATTACAGGAAAACTGAAAAGTCTGGTGATATTCTATATTTTCGTATGTCAACAAATCCCAACAATGAATTGATCTCACTAACGAGTACTGTCAGTTTATTCCTCTGTACCATAGACCTCCACTGTTGTCCAAAAACTATTAAAAACACATCTACCATTAAACTGGCTTACATGTCTCAAATATACTATTTACTCCCATCTGAGTGATGTTAAGTGCCCAGCTGTTTTAAGAAATTATTTACACTTATGCAAAAAGGAAAGCATATGTTTGTGACTTAGATTTACATCTTCAGTAGGAATCAATGGGCTTGGGAAACAACAGGCAGAGGAGGGAAGTCAGAAAGTACTGAGAGACAGATTTTAGTAGTTTTATTGGATTTGTTGACAAGAAAAATCTATACAGGTATCAAGTTTAGGGTAATTCACAAAACTTTATTCATGGACACATACTGGTAAACACTCTGGTTCACCCAAAAAATCCTCTTTCTTTAAAAAAAATAAAAAAAATAAACTTCATTTAACCAGGATAACCTCATCAAGATTAAGAATCTATCTCTCAAGGCCAAGATAGGCAGAAACAACGGTGAGTAAAACAATCAACATAAAGCAAATAGCGCAAAATATGTCTAAAAATACAATGTCAGAGTGAAATGCTGCAGTTATAAATCAGTTCATAATACAATCATTTAAAATATTACATCCTAAAGCCAACTTAGGACTTTTAAAACAGCCCAACAGACTGTTGATTTGTGTTACAGCCCAAAGCCACACACATCTGGAATATAGATATTACTGGGGCTTATATTCCACTTTTTGTTGTGTTTTGTATGAACAATTTGTTCTAATCATACATTCGCTGTTAAACTGGTGTTTAAAAATACATTAGTTGTACTGTTGTGGAAATTTTCTTTCAGAAAGAGGCACATGGAAACATAGAGAAAGCATTAAACATTGTTACTTATTGAAGCAGTTGTAGACACTGTACTATCCATCACATCATCAGTAACAATTATACAAATGTCCACACAAAAACAAAAATACAATCATCTTGTATTTTTGGAGAGAAAGCATGTTGTTCAGCTGGCCCTTTCCCTAAAGATTGTGAACCCAAACTAGACAGCTTTATACCTCTCCAGAAGCAAAGCTAAAAACAGTCTGGTCCCTAAATGGACACTTCCACAAACCGTTACACCTTCTTACAAACAAGTATGGTCTCTTAAACAGTAGGCTTAAGACAAAGATATCTCTAGCTAACCCCAGATGTCAGCAAGCAATCCTCAGATAGAAACAGGTTCAAGAGTTCGACTAGCCTAGGAGTAGGATTTCTTCACCAACATGTATCCCCAAAATGACAATGACATTACATCACATTCAGTTGATAACAAACATTGACTCCTTAGTTTGAAAACATTTGTAACATATATAAAAAAGATTTATCAAATGATAACCTACTATTCAATTTTCTTTCACAGTACTCACACAAAAGTAGCATCAGTATCCCTGTCTCTATTTTTCTCCTAAAAGCTCATCATTCTTTTCAAGTGGATCATTGTTTGTTACAATCCAGCAATTAATTGCAATCTGCTCTGCTCCTGTGGCTCTGTATCTCGCCGCTCGCATCGTCTCTCAGTAATTTCTCTGTGGTCACTAAACCTCAAATGTTGCGTGCAGATAGTCTGAAAAGAGCAATAGTGAAACTGAGGTCATTGTATTTAAGTGATTTAAGAGTGGGGTGGTTTCATGTTCAAGCTTAGTCAGACAAAAGAAAAAGAGATCAGCTTCAGCAATGGGATTGTTTTGGACATTAGGTGTGGTGTAGAGTGCTGCAGAATACTGCATTGGCAACATCATAGTGCATCCAACACCATGATGCTGTATTTTGCAGAAAAATCTAAGTTGTTGCTGTCTGGCAATGAAGTGAATGCACAAATAGAACTGTTAGAGGTAAAAAAAATCCCAGCTAGGGTGTGAAGCTAGAATTTCACAACAAACACTGAACAAAGAACACACATGACTTGTAGAATATGATTTTCTCATATGCTTTTCAATACGATGCCTCTTAAAGAGCACGAGAAGGGGAGATTAAATGTTCGAACTCTGACTGAGTGACCTGTATTTGCTCCCCGATGCTTGTGACAGTCATGATAGCAAAATGAAAGCAATATCAGCAGTTTGTGTTGCTGGGCAACTGAATAGAAAACCCCCATCTTGCGTTCATACAACACATACACACTCATAATAGTTACTTACTGTAGAGGACTCACCACAGTGCACCTGGTATGCACTTTTCAAAAGCTATCTCCTCCTTTTTGACTCACGGTAATACCCACAGTATCCACTTGAGAAAAGGACTGAATATTGGCCCCAAGCCTTTTTCAGTGTCATATGGTGAGGACACAATAACCCTTTCACATTTTGATAAGGTAGCTGAGAAAGAGGAGTTAGTAGTGCACAAAATTTTTAGATTCAATAGTCACTGAATGAAAATGGGTATGATGGGTTCAAGGTGCTGAGATCCAAACTTTACTCAACCTAAAGCATTTTTATTTTTTTTCCTGCGCCAAGAAGAATAACACAACATGTACTGAAAACATCGTCATCCTGAAGCTACAGTTTCTTTCTGACTTCTGTAGTTCAAAGAATGAAAAATACATGTTTTTCTGACGAGCACTGCATGCAGCGAGGATGAGCCGCTCGCTCCCACAATCTCTACTAACTGCTGAGAGAAACAAGTGCTGTGGGCTGTTTATGCTTTTCAAGTGTAACTGTCAACCCGAGGAGCAGCCTGCAACAAAATGGCTATCCAACAGATGTTTCAGGACCAGTATAACTTGGTAATTCTCACAAGTGTTTCCTCTTCATACCTCAAGTGTTGCGTGATGAGGTGTTGGACATGACATTTTCCCACAGCAAGAGTCAGATGTTGTTTACAGCTCTGCAACTAATGTAGCTAGTTGCCTAAGTCAATTTCCAGGAGCGAATGTGTTATGAACTGTAATTGTGAATGTTTTTGCAGACACCGAAGGCATCTCAAGCTCCATTAGCTGAGACAGGGTGTAATGTGAGATTGAAGAGCAACAAGGTGCAGCACTCTAAGTGAGCTACAAGGCTCCTGACTCGCTTGTAAATTAGACATTATTTTAATGAATCTATACACCTGCTGTTATCTATCAACGCTCACTGAATACAAATCAGAAAGTTATGTCAAATTCATTGTGCTTGTGTGAGTTTGTCATTATTTTCTAATTCATTTTTTATAGACCTTTTTTTTTTTTTTTAGATATACAGTAGTTACATGTGATGTTGCTATAACTATGTAACTATGCAAAAATGCAATATGTGATTTTATTGTGTCATCTGTTCACACAATCAGTACAATGTCAGTGATGTCAGTCGGTGTAGGTGCATTTAATTGTAGAAATTTGATGCATGCCAAGAATAACATTTTAACTTATAAAAAATGTTTGCTTTTTAAATAAATTAAATGAGGGAGGATGGATTCAGCTGTAGGTCACCTTTCACCTTGATTCTCTTTCTACACGCATCATCTCATGTAAAATTCAAACTCCGTACCATTTATAAGATGAAATCTTATATGGGGTTTGGTAATCCAGATCCCTGGCCTTATAGATTCCCTGGTGATGTGCACAAATTTTTGACTCAGAGACCTTGAATACCCCGGATTGTCCAATGCAAAAATGAATCAAATTAATCTATAATTCATACATGTATGCAACATCTCTCTCGTGATTATTTGTGGAGCATGAAAATACTGAAAAATGAAAACAGTGAGAGAAAAATCACATCTTTCTACTATTTCATTGGAGCAAATTGTCAGCCACTGATGCACCACAAAGAACAGGAGTGCTTTTGGTAGCAGGATACTGGTGTTCAGCAGTTTTTAAATTAGACAAACTGATATGTAAAATTCATGTTTAAAGTATGAAATGTATCAGCTGAAAAGAGGGTATTGAAAACTGGGATTAAACACACATCCTGTAGTACACGTGCACACACACTTCATATGAAACAACATGCTGAGGCAGCACTAAAAAATGCAACATCTCACAAAGCGTGTTTCACAATCTTCTCCCTGTACGCACACTGTTCTCGCTACAGCCAGTGTGAAAAAGAGGAAGTATTTCACAATGACAGTAAAAACAAAGATATGTTTTATCACGTTTAAAAAGCTGCCTTAACCTGCTATCCCTCATTAAAATGACGTTCAGGGCGCTTGTAATTCTTTTATCTTTTATTTGGCCGTCTGTCATGCTGGCAAACACATGAAAGCAGGTTTGAGTCTGCAGAGAGATGAGTGACTTGTGCTGATTGAGGCTCCTGTATTTGTTACCACGAATGACCCCTGAATTTGGAGAAATCAAATTACCCTTCTCATCTGGCTGAAATACAATCCTTGATTTAATTCAAGAATGCAATTTTCATTATCTTTGTCTCATGCCTGTAAGCAGCAGCACAGGTCTTGGGCTCTCAGACAAGGAGGGACACTCACAGTCTTATAAAATTTGGGGAAAGTGAAATGAGCATGAAGCGAAATTGAAACTGACTGACAGCACGAATTATGTGAATCCTTGCCTCCTCAGTGACCTTTGACCTTCTCTCCCATCCTGACTGCAGACTAGACATCCAATGCTGCTGCTGTTGCGAGAAATTAAACATTTTCCTGCTTGAATGTGAAAAAAATAAAGTGACAATACCACAAAGTGGATCTTTTTGGCAACTATATAATCGTCTGGGACACATGTAACCCCCAAGTAATTTCATATACATGATTTGTCTCCCTTAAAAGGTATTTTTCTCTACAGATATTTTGACTGGTCATAGTGGGAAATGCACAGCTGTTACTAATAACATTAACAATGGCTCTGTTCTACTCGAGTGTCCCAGGAAACTGTGACAGTGTGACAGTGAGCCAGCATGCATAATACCAGGACCCTGAAACTGAAGCAGCTAAATTCAGCCATCATAATTTTATTATCCCCATCTGTGCTTTTCCTGTGACGTTGTCAAAATGTTCTGTGGAAAAAGGCCTATTAACTTTATCAAGTGTTCATCATCATCATCCATTTTCCCCCACCAAGAACAAATAGAGAGAACCCATCATGCCCCAAATGAATTAACAGCCTTGATAGGAACCACTCATCAGCCTGGTAATTTAATCTGTTCAGTTGCACTTGCTGAAATGTATTACAAATACCTAGTTAACATTTTCTAACGTTAACTTGCAGCTAAGGTTAGCACTGTTAATGGCTGATGCTAAAGGGGATGTTTCATGCATATTTACAGGTTCATATTTTTATTCCGGGGCTCTACTGGAATATCTTTGCACAATGATACAGTTAAAAAAAAAAAGATTTAACTTATACTGGCTCGTTATGCAGCCCCTCAGTTCAGCTTCTGTCTGAAACAGGCTGTTTTAGCTCCTGATGAACTTGTTCTCAACTCAAAATGGTTTATGGGCGTGTGTGACAAGCTGACATCATCTCGTTTTGGAAGTTTGACCATGTTTAACATGGACCTCCAACATCATAATATACAGTAAATGACAGAAAATCACAAAAAGTGTAATATATCCCCTTTAATCTTAATAATCTGGCAGTCATGATCCTGTAAATGGTGTTTATGCTAACTAGTTAACAGAAAACCTAGCGTCAGTTGTGACCACAGCATTTCTGCATTTCTGCAATATCAGCAGAATGGGAAGAACAAGAAAACCTCCCGTTATTCCCACGTGGGACTGTTCATACATTATTCCAAGATGGTTAACCCACTGCTAGGAGGGTTACACCAGATAAATAGCCTTAATAAGCTATTTTGCTGTGCTTTGAGTGTTTTGTGCCATCTGGTTTTGAGTTGGTTTTATCCAATTAAATGAGTGAAGCAGGATGCAAAACCAGATCTCAAATCATAGTGGTTTTCTCTCCTTTTAAACAACACTTAAATACTTTCTAGCAGTAATCTATCTTTGACTTCATATATGATTTATACATGGAAGACAGCAGAAATTGTTGAATAAAAAAATACCTTGAGGAACTTTAATTGCATAGCAACCCACTGCTGGATAACAGAGCAAAAAATTGCGTTTTGTGGTTTGTGGAGGGAATGCTGAATGCATTTCAGGTCAGGTTGTTAAATTAGATTGGTTACATATAGAGTATAGCAGCAGTGTATTATATCCAATTAAAAACACACTGCTCACTAAAGTTGCAGTGGCTAGAGCAGTTCCCAGTAGATGTCTCCCCCCAAAGCTGAAATGAATATTACGAATGTGCTGGTCTGTGCAGTTAACAGAAATCGAGCTATTAAAAGCTTCATTAAGATCAAGTGATCTTAACCTCTCCCTCTTCCTCTCTATTGTTTATCATGTAAATTATCTGCAGGTCTGTCTCTCCACCTCTCTTCCCACCTATTTAAAAGTAACAGATAGTGTATTGTGGAAAACTCTGCAAGAATAAACCATTTTAGTTTATCTATGGAAATTACTTTCCAAATTGTTGTAGTACACCTGATTTATTCAGAATGTGTAAAATATTGTTAGCTATCATTTTATTTAGTTGAGAATAATGTCGCCATTACTTTTGGAGACTCTTTATTGCGTCTGTAAAATGGGTCACTGTGATTTTTTATTAAGCCACACGCAGATGTGTTTCCATATAAATGAATTATTTAGGGACTGAAGCCTTTACCTACAGATGGGTGAGAGTTTTAATGAAAAACCTGCATAAATGAGTGGAGAAACATAAGTAATCCACATGCTTCCACAGAGGGCACGAGAGGTCACTGAATGATTTGATGAGTATGAACATGATGTGAATTATATGCAGTGCACCAAATCTTAGCCCAGTGGAAGGGAATATCATTTTTTCTTTTTTCTTCACACATATTCTTCTTCTTGTATCTCAGTAAAAACAGTGAGATAAAGTGCATGAGGAGGAAAGTGTGTCATTGGGCTGATTAGAGTTAACTCATCATTTCACGCACATTAAGAAGCTTAAGTTACATATTAAGTGTATGTAATTGTACTAAGTGTAACAAGTGTATTACACTTCTCACCTTATATGCTCCAATTCTGAGAAAATAATAGTACATGTTCCTCAACAAGCTCTCTTGACAAGGTGCCAGTTTTTCCCCAGTCTGGAATTGGACCACAGCAGAAGATATTCAACCTGATGAATAAGAAGTGAAAATAATTACCACTGGGTAGACTGAGCAAGCGTGACTAGACGTAAAGGTTCTCTATACAGACTGAGCTCTGACTTTAGGATTAAATGAAAACAATTTGGAGTTAATGTCATCGAGTAAGACAGAATTAATATCAGACTTTAAACTCATGGATTCGAGAGAACTTGATGACTCAACTCTCTTTGAAATGACAGATTAGCATAATTTGGCAGTGGATGTGCTGAGTAAAAAATAAGTGATCCTAGCTGAGCATTCATAAGAGCATCTGTGACAAAGTTTTTTTTTCCTATTGAAGCTGCTCTAATCCATATTTTTATGTTAGCAATCGCTCAGATTGATATGTGTAATGTGAAACTGTTGTCTCTCAGAGACAAACCCACAGAGAATTATCAACTGACTCAACTCCACAGAGCTTTATAACATCCGTCATTCATTGTTTTGGTTTTACGACCCACAGCATTACAGCTTTGGTTTCACTCTCACCGCTCTCATCTGCACTGTTTGTGATAAACCCACTGCACCCTACCTGACCAGCACCAAACAGTAGACAGAAAAGATTTGCAACTAGCTGGTGAACATACAGTAGTTGAGATATTCCTTGGTGGAAACCAAAAAAGGTAAAAGAAGAATAAACGTTGGACTCACATTTGTCACGTGGACACAAACACGACTCTAAATGAATGCTAATGTTGCTCCATGCGTGCTGGATGTGCAACTGTTTGCTAGTTCAGTATAAAAACCTTTACTGGTGATGCTATGTTAATGTTGTGTTTACAGCTGGCTCTGCTGCCCCCTAATAGCTAAAAAAATCTATTCATGTAGGTTTAAATCTTGAGTTTACTGCAAAGCACTATATAAGTAACCTATGTGATTTATAGTAGTGGTAGTATTGAATTTGCATTCTTTAAGTGGACCTGAACCACTACGCCACACAAAGTCTTTAAAGTATTCTCCCTTTATTTCATTTTAACATCACTTCTTAACCTTTTCATGAATATTAATATTATTCATTAATTACCTGACCTTTGTTGTACAGGATAAAGCTTTTATCTGATAACCAGAGCGAGGATGATCTCATGTTTTATATTAACTTTAAAAGAATGCAATTTACATTAGCCGATGTATGAGCGATGAGTCAGAGATTCCCAGCTTTTAAGTGGGGTAATTAGTTTCTGATTGCTAGAAACGGGGATACCCAGTGAACACTCTTTAATATTCTTTACAGTCAGAGGCAGCAGAATACTTTAATTACATATTGCCAGGCTGCAGAATGGCCCAACACGCTTGTTATTATACAAATGCAAACGATAAAGAAAGCATACCACAAACAATGTGGGCAGAGAGAGCTATAAGTTAAAAGTACAGAGTGGGTGGATGGAGTTATGCTTTGACCTGCAGTCTGAGTGATTATGGAAATTCATTACTCACTGTCAGTCATAAAAGCAGAAGGCAACAGAAGCTGGTTTCTGTCCCTCATCTGCAGCCTGATGCAAATATCCATTGTTAGTCTCTCAGTTTTTTTGTTATCCCTCTATTTATTTTTCAACTTTTCATCTGAGCAAGAAGAGAGTCTTTCCCCTCCATAGATGACCATGCAGTGTTGTTGCCATGGTTACCAGGTCATGTCAGGCAAAATGTAATTTGTGGCTCAATATTGCATTTACAAACTCATGGCATATGCTGCTGACTGAAATATTTGCCAGCCTGTCTGTTAGTTTATTGTCAGCCTGTGCGGTAATTAACCACTGTCTTGTTGTTTGGTGATAGTTGTTTTATTGTCTGTTTGCACTGTATTTTATTGCTGGCCATAGCTTTTTATTTAGAGCAAATCAAATTTGGATCTTAATTATAATATGAAAGATTGAACAGAACTAAACTCAATTGGCCTGGTCTGTTGGCTGATCATATGATGTTACTTTTGCAGCCTGCAGCAAAGATTAATCAAAATGGAGAAACCCAAACAGAGATCCCATTCAAGTTATTTCTGAAAGTACTGCATCATACATACGTAAGTACAGTTGTATAAAATGCCCATTGTTTGCTCTGTATGTCAGGAAGCACTACAGAAATCTTAAGTAATATGGAGTGTTTTAGGAACATTTCAGGACATTTATATGCAGAAAGGTAACACTTTTTTACTTAACACACTTTTTTACTTCAAGGACCAGCGTGTAGGATTTAGTGGCATCTAGTGGTGAGGTTGCAGATTGCAACAAAAAACACGAAAGGCCCTCTCTGGAGCCAGTGTTCGGTTTGTCCGTTCTGGGCTACTGTAGAAACATGGCGGTGCAACATGGCGGGCTATGTAGATATAAAGGGCTCATTCTAAGGTAACAAAAACACAATGATTCTTATTTTCAGGTGATTATACACTAATTAAAACATACTTATGATTGTTATATTCCATTTCTGCCAAGTCCGTTCTGCTAGATGCCACTAAATTCTACACACTAATAACATAACATCTTTATGCCCTTTAAAAATGTATTAATTTAAATAATGTAGAGACTGCTCATGATAAATAAGTACTGTTTGTGCATGTCAATTCAGATAATATTATTGGAGGACTGAGAGCAATGGACACAACATACAACTTTGGACAAACTGGTATGTATTGCTGGTGCATTGATGCATGATGTTACTTGCTTATCTTGCTTATATATGTTAATTTGGGAAGCTATGTGTAGTACAGACAAATTACTTTTCTTGACAAATAACAGAAAACAGCAACAGAAAGACAGAACGATTAATGAAGGAGCAGAAGAAGAGCATAAATGGAAAATATCTACAGTTTGCAGTGAATGTCCACAGTAATGTGTTGAGTTATGGTTTCTGCAGTGACAAACACGTTTGCTGGAATTATATACAAAATCTGTACCTTTTGTAAAGTTTTTTGTGTTGTGTTGCCTTTTGCTTTTAAATTGCTGTCAAGTTTTAAGTCAGTATATATCCACATTTTTGATGTGTTCAGGACCACTCAAGGCCAAATTGGCCAATAAGCCTAAAATATATAGTTCAGCTACTTCTTCTAAAACAGTGTCCAATTAAAGTTTCTCCTAAAGTTATCTGAACTTCTGTGAACTTGTGAAGATATACTGATCTCTTTTCCAGATATTTAAAATGGCCAGATATAAACTTGACACTGAGGTGTTGGGTAACAAGTTAGAATATAATATTGACTCACTGTTTTCTCACTGCATTGGTATCTGACTTGTGTCAACAAGACAAGCATCTACAGTTGCATACACATATGCAACCTTTCATACACACTGCGTCCCTGCTTTTCAAAGGGAAAAGATGGCAAAACGCAGTAACTGCTCCTTAACAGTTACACACAGTTTGACAGTTACACTTAAGAAGAAGTGAATGCATTGTAAGTCCCAGGTATATTTTCAGTAATTATGACAATATCATTACTTTTCAAGGCTTTTAGGTGGGGGTGTCTGGGTTTTGTAGTTAAAAACACAGATTCAGGTTCAACCCCATAGTGTTTCTTTCTTGGCCACTACGACAAAGAACACAAATGGAAAGCCAGATCATGTACTTGTTGCTGCACTAGCAACTCGCACGTGCAGGTTAGGACATAAGTGATGCAATGTTGGCAGAACAGTACAAACTGGAAAACCTCTCATTATTTCGTCTTGGGAGTGTTCATGAATTATTCCAAGATGGTTACCTCCGCTGACAGCCTTGTAGTAATTTTAATAGCCTAAATTAGCTACTTTTGAAGTGTTAAGTTTGGTTCATTACAGCAAGTGGAACCATACTGACAGCTGAACTGATTTTGGTCTGAACAATATGACATGAACACAGCATTGGTGGATATTGTGTGAACGCACATAAGTGCTATGTGCTTTGTGTAGTAGTATGCTTTATATTAAACACTTTAAAACCTGTTAGATGAACGCCCAAATGCACACTGGTCAATCTGAATCCCTTTTAAGCCACAAAATCTGACATCTGGGAGATACAAGGTTTTTACCTTTCCACAGTGTTG
The DNA here is from genome assembly GCF_914725855.1 of Thunnus albacares. Classification (NCBI taxonomy): domain Eukaryota; kingdom Metazoa; phylum Chordata; class Actinopteri; order Scombriformes; family Scombridae; genus Thunnus; species Thunnus albacares. The sequence goes on along the minus strand of NC_058121.1, from coordinate 13,959,041 downwards.
TGTTAATTACCAGGATTTTCAGTGGTTTCCTCAGATAATTCACTGCAACTGAAACAGCTGCTCAAATTCAGTGTGGAAAACATTGAAGTGTGATTAAGCACATTCAGTGTGTGATTCAGCATTTTCATTCACAATACAAACAATTACTTGACACTGGATTACATAAAACTCCTCAAGTATGAGTCATCGGCATGGGCCGGCTGAAGAACATAACAAAAAGTGGACAAAGCAACCAAGTGCAGTTAATTGATTTCACTCAAGAAGCCAAATAGCAACACAAAACAAAATCAGTGAGTTCAGTGTGACATCAGAAGGAGAGCAGAGCACATAGAGCACATGATGACAGACCAGGTAGTCCTCTTTAAGACTTCAATTAAAACCTTTAAATACAATGAAGGACTTAATTTCATGTTTAAAATGCAGTATTGGACAGACAATTACACCTATTCTCAGGGTTTACCATTGCAGCTGTCTGTGAACAAGTCAGCACTTCCACGCCCTTCATCTCACCTCTCTTGCTCCACCATCAGCATCTCTTTATGTGCTTTGCTGTGATGGAGGCAGCCTTATCTTCTCTCTATAATCAGAAGAAGCACTAGCAGGAGGAAGAACAGTCAGTATGGGTAATGCAACTGATGGAAAACTACGGTCCCGTTTTACGTCATCAGCAGGGAGAGAGGAGGGACATACAGAGGAGAGGAGAGACTCCACATTCATAAAATATTCATTCAGCATTTCATTCTGCTGGAGAGTAGCCACCTGCTGTGAATGTGGATTTTACCCTATATGCTACCGTAATACTTTACAACACAGTATGCACAATTGAGGAATGAGTGAGGAATGAATCAGTAACAACCTGAAAATTAATTGTTAACAAGTAGTTCCTCACTTAACCCTGAATTGAGCACTATATCGTAGATAATGGTGCATTACTAGACAGAGAGATACTTTATAATGAACCATTGGGTAATGGTTTGTTCATAAGTATCTGTGAATTGATAGACTGACCACTTTCTTCATGATTTGTTCCTAATTAACTCTGAAGCAGACACTGAGCAGCACAGAACTAGTAATGGCTCATTCATTACTGATTAATTAAACATAAGTTACTCTATTTGTGCTCCTCAAGTAAAGTGGTAATCCCTCATTTCTTCATGAGTCCATTACATCATTACTTACTCTTTTCGTGCTCAAGTACAGTAAAATAAAGCATCATCCTACAAAAAATAACCAGGAGCTACTGAGTTCTTACTGGGGAATTTATATTTAGTCGCGTGATAACAAACCAGAGACAGCAGGATTGTCAACAAGTTTTTAATCATCATAAGACCACGTACAGTTTAGCCAGCAGGGAAGATACAAAGCATCTGCTGATGTCTATGGGTTGAACACTTCGGGCAGTCATTGACTGCAAAGGATCCACAACATCTTAAATACAATGTTTATCACACAGTTCCTTCTATATTAATGCAAACCTACTCAAAAAAGCTAAAAGAGAGACTTGGCACTTTAATGTTATATCAATTTCAAACTGAATGTACTGAAGCACAGAGCCTAAAGAACCAAAAAATGTGTACCATGTCACATACTATACAGTTACACCAGATGTTAATCAGCTATCTTGTAAGGACATGATGTATTCATGTGATAACATCACATGCATTTCTTATTTATAGTTGGTTAAGAACATTCAAAAAAGCTTACATTCATATCAGTGATACCATTGGGAGCTGCAGGCTGGTGTCCTCACTGAGCTTGGCTTTGGTTTTGGTTCATTTAGGTTAACAAATAGACAGACACTGAAATAAACCAAATACTTCAGGGATGAGGGTTATCATTCATTTTCCATCATGGTCTCAATCTGCAGCACTCCACTCTCATGCATTTCTAGTTAACTTGAGTGCTTGTGGATGACACTGAAAAGCAAAAGCATTTCACAGCAACAGGTCACTTATGTGCTGTGAGTCACCAGTTACAACCTTAAGGAGCCTGAGGTCTAACATAACCTTTACAATTATTAAATCAACATTATTATGTCTTTGTTATCCAGGTCAAACTGTATAAAGTGTGTGTAAACTGTGTTTCTAAGTCACTTGTAGCAGATGTTGTGGGTTTTTGTGTGCGTGGTGTTGCTCTTTTCTTGTCATTAGATCTTTGAGGATCCCCATGTTACAGCTGGCCAGAGGGCATATAGACACAAGGGCATCGGCTGGGGACAAAAACAGCAATCATTTCATTCAGTTAGTTGCCTTCATCAAATTTTGGATGTTAAAAATAGCCAGAGTTAAAAAATAGTCAATTTCTAAGAATCAGAAACCAAAGTGTGGTTGTACTCATACTGTAGCTGTATTGCTTTTCCATTTGCTTCTTTGAGCTGCCTTCTACTATTGTGTTGTGTTATATCTCGTCCTCTCTTGCTTTTGATTTACACCTCATCCAGTGGACTTCCAAGAAAGAACAAAACAACTTACTGGGGGTATTTTTTTGTAGCAGAGGCAACTACTGAACAAAATAAGATATGTCAGCCTCAAAAGTCATATATTTTTAATGTTTTATGGCATGAGAGAACAAAATGCAATGCTGCACAGACACAACATTATGAACATCTGGAATACAAGTGAAAAAACATCTGGAGGACTGCTCCTATCTCGTAAAACTCAAGCTTTCTGATTCCCTGAGCACATTAGGATGAAAGGGTTTTTAGTGAATACATGTACAAAAATTAGCTTTCATGAGGAAAAATGGATTAAAGTTTAATTGTTCCAGAAGTCCACACTACTCCCTGTTCTTAATAAATTTCCATCTTCATTTGCTATGTAGAACTTATTTTCAAAACGCAATCTACTAGACACAATGAAATTCTCTCATTTGTATGCTTAACAAGTCACAGGGAAAATGTCTTAATCTTCTGTAATAGATTATAACAATAATTAACAAGGATCAGACACTTAATATAGTCATTGTCTCCATTGAAATCAATTTATCTTATCAGGAATGTGGGGGGGGGTTCTGTTGTTTCTTTTCTCCTCACAGAGAATTTCAAATGGACTTTTCAAAGTAGCCACAAAAATATTGACTTCATGGCTAACGATAACACTCCATCAACCTTGAGGACCAATTTATTATTTAAGGGTATTATTATTTAATTGTATTTGATTCTCCCGTTACATGCTGAATGGATTGGCTTTGACTGGTATCTCTCTCTTATAAATAGATTATTTCCATTCAGTATTCATCAACGGATTATGTCTGCACAGAATTTCACCCATGTTTTTCTGCAATCAGCGCTCTCAATCACTCTGAGGGCCTGAAACATGATCTCTACACTATAATAAGGCATGTTTTAGCAAAAGTGTTTTTGATACTGTAAGGGTGAGTGTAATCATAGATATGATGACATAAAGTCAGCGTAATGCACAATTGGACAAGCCTGCTTTTCTCAGTTTCATGGTCCCACTCATGCTTTGGTACATCTCTATCTTGTGCAGCACACACACAAAGATACACACACGCACACACACACACACACACACACACACACTCCTCTTGATCTGTCAGTTCAGGGGAGGCATTTCTGTACGTGTGAAATGTGTTTCTGTCCTGTCAAGCAGAGGTCGAGCCTGGTGAGTACTCAGGAGATAAAAACAGCACACTGGAGAGATGAGTGGAAGGAAGGTTGAAGCAGGATGGAGCCCTGCTGGGTTTGTGAGGTATCTGTCTGCATGACGTATAACACAACAGATGAACTTTAACCCTGAGATGTCTGGCTGACACACAACTGTAAGGTTTTGCATTGAAATGTGCACTTTAAAGGCAGTTTTTCTCATTTTGAAACTCAAATGTTCAAAGCTGCTCTTCAATATGTTTTATGTACAGTATATATGTGTGAGTAGGTGCTCATGGTAACAAACCCCAAAAGGAATTAAAACCTGTATCTAAAGTTCCCCTCAGCTTAATGGAATGTAGCATCTTTAAGCTAATTGTTTTGGTGCCTGGAACTTTACTGATTGGATTCACTCTCATCACTCTCATCAGTGTCATTTTCTGTAGCAACATGCACCTTTTATCAGCAAAAAAAAAGCTCTGATAAACTCACTGTCTGCTACCTGTCTAGCACCAAACAACAGAAAGACTAAGTCAGCAACTAGCTGGTGAACATAGTGGAGCATTTAGCTGCTAAAGAGCCAAATATCTTCCTCAGGAGTTGGTGGAGACCAAACCAGAGTTAAAAGTGAATATTGGATTTACATTCATCACACAAACATGACTCCAAATAAATACTAATTTTGCTTTGTATCTGCTGGAGGTGGAAATAAGAATCTGTTTGCTAGCAAGTTTGCCCATAAGGTGATAATATGTCAATGTTGTGTTTACAGCTGGTTTCCACTGCAGCCAAAGTGGCCAAATGAATTTGCAGGATGGCTGACACAATTCTTAAGAATGTGACCCACAAAACAGGTTGATGATGGAAGTTATCATGAATAATCACAGGAATATGGCAGGAAACAGGAACTATATTGTATTATATCATTTTGACCAATGTACATGTCCATTCTGATTAAGCTACCTGTTTGAAACTAATTAGAAGACACGAGTTATCCACACTGCAGTGTGGAAGAGTAGGTTAAGTCCACCCTTAGGCAAAGTAAAGTGACAGAGGAAGTGATATGTTTGATGACTCGCAAATGAGATCAGGTGATTTTTCTGAAGTGAGCTGTAATCAGTGCCTGCTGCAGAGGAAGGAAAAGCCCTCAGGTTTATCTAATAAATCGTTCAAAGAGGCACTGGAGGATAATATAATGTTGAAAAGAATTCCCTGTTACATTTAATTTATCTCTATTATCTGTAAAATTGAAATGACATCTCTACATAGGTGAAGACAGATGTTGCGTTTAAGGTCGGTTAGAAAAATGGCAGATTAGGATTTATAGCTCTAGCTCTACACACAAAAACATGGTGGTCCTTAAGTAGTTCTTCAGTGGTTCTTTGATGTGGTTGAGGTGCTATATGGCACTACTGACGTACAAAGAACCTTTTAAGCCCAGTATGGTTCTTCAGCGGTTCTTCAGTGGTTCTTTGGGGTGGTTGAGGTGCTATATAGCTCCACTGCTGTCCAAAGAACCTGTTAAGCCCTTGTATGGTTCTTTAGAGGTTCTTTAGAGGTTCTTCAGCTTAGTTTAGTTTAGTTGGAGAAAGAATAAAAAAATACATTAAAATACAGAGTATTTCCTGAGGATAACACATTATAGCAGTGGTTATCAACCTTTTTGCCCCCAAGGCCCCTCATGCCTAAGGAAATATTCCAGGGCCACCAAAGGAGACCCCCCTCCCCTTACTATTTGGTGGTGGGATTTGGTGGGATGCAACAAGACAGCTTGGATGCTGAGAACTGTCAGTTGCAGTTTAAATTCTGTGGGAGGAGGAATACAATTGGAGGATGAGATAAAGGTAAGACTGTAGGCCATGAATGAATGTAAGCTGATAGGAGGCTGGACAGTAGGAGGTGTTTAGAAAGTCAGTTGAATACTCAAGCTCTTCTCCCCAAAATTATGTCACAAACTTCAATAAAAAGGCTATCATTATATTCATATATTAACTGTACATTCCCATTTTGGAAGTTTTGAAAAATATTCTCAAAAGAGATGATGTTTTTCATTATGTTGTGGAGGACACAGTTTTTGACGAAGAAACACTTCAAGACTTCACAGATGGATTAATTTTTAACAGCATGCCTTATTTAATGGCTCTGAGACACAGTTGAGGCTATATACTGATGAATTTGAAATTGTAAATTGTTTGGGATCCAAAAAGCAAAAAGCAAGTGTCAACTTTGTTCTCGGAAATATTCCTCTGAAGTATCGTTCCAGTCTTCAAAATATACATGTGGCTGTACTTGTCAGAAACCGATGGCTTCAGAAGTATGGTTATGAGTCAATTTTACATCCTCTTCTTCATGACCTTTGTGAACTTCAGTGCCGTGGTGTATCAGTTGACTTTGAAGACCAGTCCCATGTTCTCAAAGGCTCTGTGATTTCCATTTGTGCTGATAATTTATCAGTCCATTCTTTGGCCGGCTTCAATACTTTTTATACGTTTTAGTCGGGGACGGATCTGCCGTTACTGTCTGTGCCACCACAGTGACATTGGTAACAAAACTGACGAAAGTGAGTGTATTTTCCGGACTCCTGACACACACCATATACATTTACAAGTGCCAGATGGTAGATCTTTGTATGGTGTTACTGGACGCTGCCCTTTTGATAAACTGCGTCATTTTGAGGTTACTTGCCAAAGCTTAGCCATGAAAGACTGGTAACACTGCAACAGTTTAATGACCAGCTACAACAGTTCCCCTTTGGACAAAACAATGTCACTCACAGGCCTGTTTTGCTGAAGCCATCTGCTCTCCAGCAAGGTGTCATCCCAGGAAAAGCAGTTGAAAAACTGACCCAAACACTTACTGGGGTCTCTATTTGCCATTTAGATCTATATGTTACACAGTTCTTGCACCTGTGGTCAAAACAAGTTGGCTGAGTCCACTGTCTGCTCTCATCACAGAATTTCTGAAGAGTTTTCAGAAGTTTTTCCCTGACAATTTCACTCCGAAGATTCACTTTCTGGTTCACTATCCTCGATTAATCAAACAGCATGGTCCACTGAGAGCACAATTTTATTTTTATGCCATTCTGAGGTCAGTTTTGATGGTCATCTCTCTATTGACTTTCTCTTTTCTTCTTCCCATTTTTCCTCTCTAGAGAACCCCCTCCAATAAGCAGCGATCACTCCAGCCAAGCACAGTCCAGTCCAGATACCTCTTTGATGATTCCAGCAGTGCTGATGACCATAGAAAGAAAAAATCCTGATCTGAAGAGTGCAAGCAAAACAAAACTACGAACCCTTTTGATCCAGACTCTTTTTGACCACCTCGGTAATAAAACAATGTAAGTTGCTACTACTTACGCCTTGCTGGCTTGATTAATTGTCGTGGCACTGCACCCAATCAATTTATAATGATTCTTCCTAGAAGTATCCACGTCACATGACCAAGATGGATCATATATAACAAAAAGTGAGTGGTTTTCAGCAATCTTATACAATTTCCTGAGATGCGTGTTTTGTCCGTCATTGAATAGAACAGCCGCATCTCAGGCAGTAAGTGCATCACATTACGTTATCATCAACTTACTTGTTAAAAACTTAATTGTAGCTATGTGTGCGTTCAGTTTTTCTTGTTGTGGAACACAGTTGGCCAAAATCTCTAGTTATAAAAGATTAAGTGCTATGAACAGGTTTTCGAAGACAGTATTGGCTATGACTAGACAGCAAATGCTAGACTAAACTGCACTCCAACCTACTATGGTTTGCCAGTGTTCTTCTCTGATCCCACGTCTCAAGCCTCAAATACATAAAACATTAGCCTCTACAGACTTGGTGTTTCTTGCATAAAGAAAACACTGTACTTCCTCAATCAGTTCTTTATTAAGCCATGCATTGCAGCTCTTGCATAGCAAACACCCAGAGACTTTCTACTAATGCTGTGTATTCTTCTACAGTTGAATGAAGTTACTGGAGGGTGTACAAAACAACAATAGGGGCAACTCAATGCAAGACTATTATGAATAATACTAGTTAGAATATTTTCTAACACAATACTCACAGGTAATGTAGTACAGCCTTGTTAGACGGTTGATTACATGCATTAGACAGACACAATCTTTTTTTTTTTGAAAATGTGCATTTAATATAACAATGGCACACCAACAATAAATAATAATAAATAAATAAATACATTAATTCATGGTCAATAGATATAAAAAACACGTAGTCATCATAAAATTAAGTGACGCTGCACTAACAATAATGAACATTAACAGTTTATCTACAACTTCCTACAACAATTTCTCTATCCACAACAATGTATCAAAAATGTATCAACAATCATCAACAATTTATTAATAGTGTTTCGCTTTGTGTGTTTGTGTGTGTAGATAACTGCATATGAGTGACTGAGTGTGTGTGTATTGTGTTTCCTAGTGTTTCAGGTTGTCATAAAAGCTGTGGAGGTCTTTTGGTATGACCTCCTTGAGGTCTTTGAGGTGTTTGTATTTCATCTCCTTGATCTTCTGGCTCTCTGTGTAGAGTGGTGTGACTGCAAGTGTGTCTAAGGTGCTGTGTCAGAGCTGGTGCTTTGGAAATGGAGTCCAGTTGTTGGATATTGAAGTCCATCATCCCATTGAGGTTGTACCTAATAACATACAAAAAGAAAAAGTGACAGAGTTTGAACACCACCGTTTGCACAACATCATCAGTTTATATACAGTACAATGTATAATATCACATAACAGATTGAACAGCAAGTAAATGTGCAACATCATGACTTTTGACCTGGACTGGTGAGTGAGACGTGGTTTTAGTTTGATAGATACCTGATGGCTCGGACATCACAGACAGGGGGTCACCGGGTTTGATCCCTGGGCGGATAGACTTGCAGAGCCTCAGTTTGGTGAAGTCTTGGAGGTGTTTATGGTCCACATATCTGACTTGATACAGGCTGGGCTTGGACCACACGCTCTCCATCAGGGCAGCGTATTCAGCTGGGACATAGATTTCCTGGTTTCTGAGACACTTCTCAATGACACTGTGCACTGAGTCACACTTCATCTGTGTGTGCCCTTTCTCCAGGAACTTCTGGGTGACTACCTTCTTCATCTCTGTGGAAAACGTCAAAAGAGCTTACTAAGCACAGAATCGCAGTTTTGGTACCCATAACCATCACTCCACAAAATGTACTCCTCATGCTCCTTATGCTCAGAGAGGAAATTGGTGACACAGGATGCAAACTCACTGGCAGACAGAGCTCCCTCACCTTCATGCCAGACATAGCAAGTGGTGTTGTGTGTAGACATGTCATAAATTGTGAAATTGTGGACAACGAGTTTTGTCTTGTAGTACAGAGCTGACACTTTCATTCTCGGGCAGACGAGAAGGGCTTGCAGATCCATACAGATAACACGTTATATTAGCATCATGTTGAAGCAAAAAGTTTGTTATCTAGCAAACTAGACAACACATCTGTCATCTGTACTATACAACGTTGATGTTACATAACGTTACATCTACTGATGACAATCTTAAGTAGCAATTGATCAATGAACGATAGGCTGTAACATTAATCATATAATATTAGCTTGCTATGTAGACTCAGCAAGCTAGTGGCTAACTTACTTCATTTATCATTGCCGTTTCAACAGTGGACAGAGTTTTACCTGAGTTTTCTAATAAGTGTTAAGAGCTAAATTTGATTAACAGGTACACTGCATAGTTTTAACTGAGTTTAAAACAACCTAGGGCTAACCAGTTCTTTATTAAGCCGTGCATTGCAGCTCTTGCATAGCAAACACCCAGAGACTTTCTACTAATGCTGCGTATTCTTCTACAGTTGAATGAAGTTACTGGAGGGTGTACAAAACAGCAATAGGGCTAACTCAATGCAAGACTATGCAAGTGTAGATAACTGCATGTGAGTGACTGAGTGTGTGTGTATTGTGTTTCCTTGTGTTTCAGGTTGTCATAAAAGCTGTGGAGGTCTTTTGGTATGACACCCAATCTTACTAATTTTACTAATTTCTTGATTATCACCCTACACATTTTCATTTTATCAAGTTTTCGCAAAAATCGGATGCCCTTTTCATTTTACCCATTTTTCGAGTAGCACTCCCCCCTTACTTACTTTACCCATTTTTTGATTAACACCCAACCTTACTAATTTTACTTACATCTCAATTAACACCAACCCCATATCGATGGCCGAAGAGCAAAATCTCCTATCTGAAAAATGCACTTTTTTGAGAAAACTAAAAAAACTTTTTTTCTTCATTAAGGATACTCAGTACATAATTTATTATTTGTTAACAATACCGACTAGGTCCTAGTGTCTTGCAAAGTGCAAATAGGAGGTTTTTTCCTCACTTTTACTGGATCATCTTGCAGATAGGGGCTTTTGCACTCGGTGCAAGTTCAAAGAGGTTCTACAAAATGATGCTCTAAATTAAGTTAATAATTAAAATTAAATTAAAAATAAATTTAAGTTTGTTTTCAGGTAAAAAGATGGGCCAGTGTAGTAAATGTAATAGTTACTACATTGTAGTATACTAGGGTCAGAATTCAGCTCGGTCTGGTGCTGATGCAGATAGGAGGGTTTGTGCCTCAACATGTTCCCACCAAACCTGATAGGGGGTTTTCGCCAGGTGACTTTTCTGTCACAACGAAGGGCGGGATTATCTTGCAGACAGACTGAATATGAGCAGCCTTCCTTGTTCTCATCATCCGAAGTGAAATCCACCAATCAGAAACTTCTGCAGATAGGAAGTTTTGCGCTTTGGCCAAAGATATGGTACCTCTAATGGTTCTTTGTAGCACCATTTGACAAAGGTGCTATATAGCACCAAAAAAGGTTTCCATATGATTACGAGACATAGAACCACTTTTGGGTACTATTTAGCACCATTTTTGTTGAAGCAATATAGTGCTATATGGCACCGCTAATGATTCTATGTAGCACCATTTGGCAAAAGTGCTTTATAGCACCTTTAAAGATAGGAGCTATATCGCACCAAAAACGGTTCCCCTATGATTACGAGCGAAAGAACCACTTTTAGTGCTATTCAGCACCATTTTTTTTAGTGTGTATGTGACCCACTTCAGTTTAAGGAGATGATCTCTGAAGCTGTTATCATCAAAGACAGTAACCAAGCTGTGTTATCCTGAACTACCTCTTCTGGCTGTGTCTGCCTTTTACTTTAGTAATCTGTAAATCCTGCACCTGTAGTGCATTCAGATTATAAAGTTGACATGATAAATGAGGTACATAGTGATGAATAGAACAGATTTATTCCAGTGTCTCCTCAAATTTATTGCAGCTGATAAGCTTTAAGCTAGACCTTGAAATCTATGGCTGTTAGTGTGTGTGTGTGTGTGTGTGTGTGTGTGTGTGTGTGTGTGTGTGTGTGTGTGTGTGTGTGTGTGTGTACAGAAAGAGAGAGACCAAAAGAGACTGAAATCTGATGGATATGGTTGCATTATGATGAGTAACTGCTTGGTGTAATGGCATATGCTACATATACTCTAGATAAATATCCATCCAGAGAATAAGTGATGCATACTGGTTGATATTGATTGATTGACTGATTGATATTCAGAGACTCTCATTGCATTCAGAGCAGCACAAACCGATGACAGGACTTGTGATTTGTGTTGAAGGGGAGCTGTGGCTAAATTATCTTATTGGAAATCAGTAGGTTAAGTGTGCAGGTCACAGCACTGATGGGTCATTGAAGCAATTCATAACATTCATCTTGTTTTCTGTATTTGTAAATAGATATGATGCATTTTTAAATTAACGGCATTCAAGTGCTGATGCTAAAAGCAAATCTGCCCTGTAAAATGTATGTCCTGTATATTCAGTACTTTTGAATTACTATGGTGTATAATTGACAAAGGCACCTTCTCTCTACATTGCTCTTAACCAAAGCTCTGAACCCTGACTGCATTATTCACATCCGTCAGTGTAGAGTAAACCAGCAGTTTATTTCTGTAATGAAACTGTCCAGAAGAGGTGTGAATCATACTGTATGACTTATTTATATTTTTATGCAGAATTCCCTTGGGTTTGACTGTTAATTTATCATTTTAGACATCAGGTATCATAGTTTGATGAGCTCTTGAATTAGTGCACCTGCAAATTGAACTTTCCATCTAGAGGACATGTGGTGCATGCAAAATTACATGAATTTTTGGTCATTTTACAGGTTTGTATTTCCTAATTATTTGCTAAGACATTTCTTGGAAAGAATTATGTATTTTGTACTAATTATAAGGAAAATAGAGACAATATCCAATCAAAATGCTTCCAATCAATTTATTCCTATTAACTGCTAACGTAACCAAAGAGTCCTTTAGTCAGTGTAAAGCAGGTCAGCTTAGAAAGTAAAAATGTGAAATATCTTTACAGTTCAACACATGGAGAATAAAGCTTCTAAAAGTAAGTGGATGATTACTTATGTGTGCCAATTACATAGTTCTTTCCAAGAACTTAATTGGGAATTATTGTGAAATTATATACCCATAAAGTTAGTTTTTTTTTAGCTTTATGCGCCACTGAACTTTTTAAACTGGTCAATTCTTCTTTTGTGAAAGCAACATAGACCATGAATTGGAACTATGTAAAGACTGACTGCAACTAAATGAATTTTGTGGAGATACTTACACGTGCAGATTAATGAAAAATTAAAAGAAAAAACAAGATAAGAATCCTTAATAAGATGTTAGGCCACAAAGAATGAACAGCAGGTTCAATGCTGTAGCAAGTCTCAGAAACTCAAGGCATGAAATGCATTCTGTCAGTTTCCAGATTCATCCACCTTGATGATCGCGGTGGAAAAGAATGTTTAACACTTTGCTCCACATCTCCCATGTTTGGTGAGATAGAGATCTGATGACTGCAAGAGCCATAGGATATGATTCACATCATTTTCATACTCCATTCACAACCATTCACCTCATGACCCCTCATTCCAATTACTGACAGCATATACACGTTTCTTCACTGTGCCGTTCTGTTTCCATAAAGTTAATATTCCGTTCACTGCAGTTATTGAAGTTCTACATGTTTTACATAGTGAGAAGTGTTTGTGTAACTCCTCTTTTCACTCAGAACATACAAAGCAAGCTGTGTCAGATCAAAGGAGTAACATGCTGTGTGTGATTTTAGACAGTTCACGGGGTTTGTGTGATTACACTATGTAACACAATATTTCTCTCTGAGTAGTAAGTGTTATTTCCTAATTGCTTATGCCTAAAAAAGTATAGTAAATGGCTATTATTCCCTTCAAACTTTGCTTTTGTGACCTCGACAATGATATTTTGAAAATTACCTATGTATTTCCAATGGGAACGGGCGAATTTGCACATTTTCATTCACATAAAGTCAGAAAAACAACATATAAATCAAATTTATGCTAAAGTTATATAGAAGTGACCACAAAAGATTTAGAAGTTAGTAGTTTTTCGGATTTACAATTATACTGTAAATCACCTTCACGAATCAGCCCCTAAATATAGTCTCCCATCATCATATCCGGTGATTCATATGTTGTTTTGTTTGAATTTATGTGAATGAAAATCCAGGTCCAGGTCCAGGTCACAAAACTTTAGCATAAATTTGATTTATATGTTGTTTTTTTGAAGGAAATAATAGCCATTTTCCATACTTTATTAGGCATAAGCAACTGGGAATTAACACTTACTACCCAGGAACAAAAAACAAGTAAAAATTTATTACACAGTGTTATTCTCTCTCTCTTTCTATCTCAACTACACCAGGAACCAGATATATTCTCTTCTGAGTCTCACTAACTACAAAATCCTCATCCCTGTGGAGCGACAGCTGCTTTACCCTTAGCAACAGTTATTTCACCCCGAGTGATGGACATTTGGCCCTTAGTTACACATGATTGATCTCTAAGTACAATGTGGGCCGGTTAGCCTTTCAACAAAAGGTCTTGTATTGTTAGTCAGAGGAAGAGAGCTGGATAAATCAATTCAAACTCTATTTTTTGTATGTGAACTCTTCCACTGTGCTCCACACACACACGTCATGTTCCCAACAGAAGAAGTGAAATACCTCCTACCCTGAGCCCCTCTCCTGTCACTTCCTTCTTTAACCATCACCACCTTTCCTCCATCCTGTCAAACTGCCACATCACTCAGCCTCAGCTTTCAGCTGTCAACATGCTGAGAAAAACTACTTCTCATGACAAATGTTTACCTGATTTTTTTTGTATCATGAATAATTCATCAAGAGGATTCATTTAAAATGCAAAGTATCAAAGTAAACAGTGTTTCATTGTGTTGTTGGTGACATGTAGTCATCTGAAAAGGTTATCAGAAGTGGTAAATAAGATAAAAATTATTAATTTACCTTTGGAGCAGCAGGCTTAAAATTTGAGTAAAACGTCTGTAAATAACAGGACTAAAACAAGACAGAGGCCAGACTGACTAAATCGTACCCTTCACATATGTCCTTAAAGCATGACTATGTAACTTTTGAAAGAAGAAACAACACAATCTTCCTCTTACAAATGTGAAGTTGAATTCATAAGCAGTAAAAGGCACCCTTATTCATTTCAATACTCTCAGGAGTTTTGCTGGTACAGTTTTCTTGGTTTGGTATGACCAAGCCCCCAGGAACAGCACTAGGCTTTGAAGCCAATTTCACATAGTGGCCAAACTGTGTCACTACAATGTCACGTGACACTATTGGGCTGAAAAAGACTTTTTCCCATAGACTTACATCATGAAAGAGACATCTGTAAATCAGGGGATACATTTTTTTGAGCGTCACAACCCAAGCAAAATGATTCATCTCACTATCAGAATTTGATCCATTTGGTCTGATCACATTTCTAAAGTCTAGAAGAGCCACACGATTTATCCCCATTCAAGTTAACCGGAGGGCTAAACCAGAAGTTAGTGGTCTTGGCTGGCAGAAGTCTCTACTGAGCATGTTCCATGGATGCATTGGGCCCATAGAGAATACGCAGTATGTTTTCATCTGGGTAATTTCTTTACAGCAGGAAATGGCTTTTTTGGTTTCATGTGCCACTCAGCAACTTTCATATGAATAAACTGGGCCCTGCATCCGACGCTGTATCCATGGGTATGACCAGTAGTTTATGCTGGCTAATGTGAGATAATGATAGCATTATGTAGATGCTAGGTAAGTAAAATTAATGATTAAGTTTGCTGACTTCATGGCTCTTGTCTACATGTGCTCCTATTGTATTTTAGCATGTTACAGATAAACATGATGATGTATTTAAAGCAACAGAATCCAGATAATCTGTTGAATTGAAGGCAAATTACCGTAAATGTGGTATTATCCTATAATTGCCAGTTGTGGCCACAGTGGCTGCTTTCCAGCAAAAGTTATGTAGTTTTACTTTAAAGGATAAGTTCACAATGTTTCAAGTTTTTCTTAAAACAATAGTACTCTGTATGTACATATGAACATTGAAACAGGTTTTGCTTGCTGTAATAAGTCCTTCTGTTCATACTGGCCATTTAAAGATCCCCTGCTATGGACGTGATGGGGGACAAAATCCACAGTCTTCTTTGTGTGCAAAAATATACCTAAACCTTTATCTAAAGATAATGTGAGGCTTCAGCAGTCTGAGTTGTGAAGATGTTCCAAAAATGTTTGTGTTTCGCTAGACAGTGTTTACTTTTTGAACTGTGGTGGAGAGATTGAAACAAAAATAGTGAATTTCATGCTAAAATGTCCACTTGATTTGACTAACTCAGTCTACTAAGGCCACATATTGGCTTCAGATAAACTTTGGAATGTATTTTTACACAGAACAAGGACTGTGGATTTTGTCCCCCATCACTTACAATGGAGGTGCATTAGGAAGGGATCTCTTTTTGGCTGGCATCAGAATGATTATGTCAAGCAAAACTGTTTCTGTGTTGATATGGGCACCTGAGCAGTTATTGATCCTGCAGCAAATGTCTGTTGGTCTTTTTGTTTCTGCGTCTGAATTTGTTGCTGGAGAGAAAGTACACCATCAAAAGTAAAAGCAGTCTATGAAACACTACATCCTGAAAATCAGTGAGTATACCTAAATAATGAATTAAGTGCTTTATGCTTTATGGTGAAAAGCTGTAATATGAAGTCAAATTGGTCATTATGTCTTATTCAGAAAATGACTGAAAGCCCATATTGTCCAATTAATTATTTCCACGACACTTGTGGTCCTCCATACACTAGCATTATACTTTGTATATGTAGTTTTCTATTGATGCTCAGTGAGAATTTAATTAATGATGTATACTGCTGAAACAAGGAAGAAAGAATATACCTTTACTCATCAACCTGATAATGAATGACAAGTTAAATATTACTGAAATAACGTCATCTTTATATGCAAAATATACCTGAACTGGCTAAATTTTAGTTTATTTTCAGGTTTGAAGACCTTTCTGAATTAATTCTGCTCTTTATGTACAGCCCCCAACTATTTTCCAGCAGAAAATTCTTTCCCTTCTCTTATAATTCTGCTTGCTTATTTGTAGTTCATATAGTTACTCTGAGGCACCTCAGCAGGGAAGCTTACCATCACTAAAGTCAAGGCTATTAGGTAATTAAGTTGTTACATGGTGCCACCATGTGGCCTTACACACATGGTTACTCTTTTCCTGCCTACAGCAGAAATACCGGCCGGCACAACAACAGGGGCCAATTAAGATTTTTTTTTTTACATTTCTGAGAGATTCTATGTAAATCTCAGTTAATATGTACTAACTTTACAATGTAATTGCAAAGTTAAACGCTGCACTGTTTCTGTGTGGTGCAATGAACCCTAAACCTATTTGACAGTTTTTTTCTGCAGGGCCTCTTTAAAACGTTTGTCACTGTGACATTTGGGAACCCCAACCATCCCATTGTAAAGTGTGCCAAATGTCAGAGTATGAGTGTCAAATTTCTTACATTCTGACATATGACACACTTTTGAATGAGGCGTTTGGAGTTCCCAAATGTCAAACATTTTTTCAAGTGTCACTATGGGACTTGCCAGCCTATGTACTTCCTAATAGACACCTGCAAAAAAAGTATGCGGTTTGGCATGGAGAAATATCAGTTATTGCTGGTCAGAATCAACCCGCTGGGAAAAGAAGATGCAAGCTGCAAAGACGGCCTCAGCAAGGAAAAGGCCTGCTGATTGCAGACAGGTCTTCTTTACCCAGCCGTCTACACTCTCAAGGCCCCTCCAGGAGGAGCTGATGATGAGGCAGCTCCCACTGTATATAGTTCACCTTGTTCATCACAAGGCTTTGTAAATAGTTCCATTTCATGTATGTCTTTTATTTGTTAACTTTTCTTATGTATTGTCATGAATTTCAAATAGATGAATTATTATCATGTATTGTATGTAAATGTTGTTTGTTTTCTGTTGTTTGCATATATTCTATGTATTTAGTGTATATAGTTAGTTAGTTTTTATAGTTTTGACTTGACATAGGAGTTCACTGGAGTCTCAAATGTCAGGATATAAGGGTAAACTTCTTAAATTCTGACATTAGGCACACTTTTGAATGGGGTGTTCGGGGGAACCAAATGTCAAACACCAAATAATGAAATTTCAATAGGCTGAAATAGGCTAAAATACAAGACTGAACTGGTTCCAGCATCCCAAATGTATGCAGAACCAGCCCCAGCCTATTAAAATGCATATATTTTATAATATGGAAATCCCGACCACCCCATTCAAAAGTGTGCCAAACACACACACTCAGACACACAAAGCACCCATTTATAAATAGTTTATATATTTAGTGTCCAGTGTGTAGGATTTAGTGGCATCTACTGGTGAGGTTGCAGACTGCAACCAACTGGATGATTTTTTCCTCTTTCTTATGCACACTTTTTTTACTCACCTATCTCCCTGTTTGAATGTTCAGAAAGTTTAAATACATGACATACAATGCTTGATGTGTGAAATATGTGGTATTTCTCGAGTTTAATCGGTGTTTGGCATCAAATAACATCTTACAGTCACCTGGGTTTAATTGCATGTCCCCACTCTCTCTCTCTCTCTCTGTCTCTCTGCTTCCATGCTCCACCCTGCTTCCCAATTAAAGAGTATTTAATGCTTTATTACTGTATAAAGTTTTTTCCTCTTTCTCATGTGCAGTGTCTCATTTCTCTCCTCTCTGCCTCCTCACTGCAGCGTGCGTGTCCAGTTAGGGGAAATAAATTACATTTAATGCCTTAATGCTGAAATATTAAATCAAAGTATTAAATCTAGAGTTGTTTTTGAATCAACTAAAAATGTTTCTCTTTGATTTTTCCTTCAGGAATGACTCTTCCAAAGAAGTCAAGCTGCTGCCCTGTGTGTTGCAAGATGTATTCTGCTATGTCAAATCACATTCACAGGTTGCACAGGGTGGCGAACGTCCAGGAGAGGAAGCTCCTCCTGAACCTTGCCACAAAGCGGGTCAACATCAAGGATGCAGCCTGTCCAGTCTTGGGCTGCTCGTACAAGAGCACGACACTGGACAGGCACATGATCAAAAGCCACCCTGAGCTGAGCAAGCCAGAGAAGGAGAACTATATGGTAAGGTTAGGAAGGAGAGAACTATTTCTCTCCTGGCTGCTCTGAGGCTGACTAATCTGTCTGCCTCAATGGTCACCACAATAGCCCTGGAGGGGGATGCAGTGCACATGGGTGGGACCAAGCTGGAGGAAGAGCCCATGTGTACTGACCCTGAGTGCCGGAGGCAGCTGGAAAGCCAGGTTTGGGCCAATAAAAAATTGATGCCAAAAAACAAGAGGCTGGAGAAGGAGCTTGCCATCCTGCAGGGAAGATATAAGCAACTGGCCAAAAGAAACTGCCGCCTGATAAGGGCAGCTGGAATGGTGAGCTGGCTAGCCCTAGGCCTGAGTCTTTTATTATAACACAAGCACAGAGAAAAGGACTGAGAGAATCCTGAGTTGTTTTATTGAAATGAATTTGAGACGGAGCAAGGAATATATTGACAGCATGGGTCAAAATAATTATTCTTTCTCTATTTTTGTGTTTTTTTGCCAGTCTACACTGCATGCAAGGGCAGAGGACACTGGGGCTGGAGAGGAGGTGGGTCTGAGCATGGATGGTGCAGGTAGCTGAGATTGAAGTGGCAGCAGAGGTGGAGGGTGGGAGTGAGGAGGCAGGGTCAAGCATGCCGGCTTTGCCCAAAAAAGAAAAAAAAAACATGCACCGCCTTGTGTTCTTCCACGCCACTTTCAGGTACTTGTTCAGGTTTTTTGAAGGGACCTTGTCTTTGGTGAAGAGTATAAACTTGTTTTGTTCCTTCTCTTTGACTGCATGCTAAATTGCCATCCATATCTGGAGCCAAGAGAACTCCAAGGTGTCCAGAAACAGTTCAGCCTCACCAAAAGACTTGTTTGTCTTGCGGTCACTTATCTACTATGACACAGAGAGGTAGAGAAGGGAGAGATCACAGGAAGATTTGAATAATATACAATGTTTGATTAGATCCCCCCAACCAACAACTACATTGTACCAAAGCAGACATATGTGCTAATCATATAAGCAAAATAAAATCTTAAGTGGAAATTTAATAGAACTTTGTCCATTTGAATGGTATGTGAAGTCGCTGTCCAAATGGGAGCCCAGACCACTCCACCCAAAAGTGTGCCAATTGTCAGAATATAAGGGTCAAATTCTTATATTCTGACACTTAGAATACATGAAAACCGTGAGTCTCCCAGATTTTTTGGGGCCCTGCTAGGGCGGGAAGGACTTTGTCATTTTGGGATCGTTTTTTCCCTTGAAGCTGAATGGCCAGGGTTGCCAAACGTCAGAGGGTCCCTGTTTCTAAGAAGAGGGTGTGTAACACAAAAAATGGATAAAATGAGTAAATATTCATTTTACCAAATTTGCGGGTAATACGACCACCTTATTCATTTTACCCATTTTTCGAGTATTACCCCCTCCCCTTATTCTTCAAATGAGGAATGTTAGAGAAAGAAAACTATCACATTTGTAACATTTCTTAATTAATAAATCGTTTAAATCTGAAAAAAAGAATCATTCTCTGTTGATTGATGTATGTAGCGATGCAGTTTAGTGAAGATCCTTTTTTTCTATTTTGTGTTTTAAAGACAATAAATAGTATAGTATACAGTGTAATTGCAAATAGCAGATTTGAGAAATGTTTGCAATTTATAACAGTGTATTGGATAGTATGGGGCTGTGATTGGCAATTTGATTTCTTCATAACAAGGAGACTGTGTATGTTGAAGAGTCAAAGTGGAGGGCATAAAGATGGAAAGAGCAGCTTTACCACTGTAATAGGATCAGCACCCCTCATGCTCCCACTCACTTCAGTCTTCATTACCACTAGCTTTGAGCTGGATTATTGTGCCTGTAGGTGATGCTTATTTAATGTATGTGCTGATGTATGTAGGCGTTTTGCTGACACATGTAATATATGTGCTGCATGTTCTCCAGTAATGCACTGACCACATTCCCCCTTTTCTCTGTTCTAGTTTTATAATCTGACTCTCTTAAATGAAACCGTGCCCTCTCTATTCATATATCAGAATCACTTTATTTATCCCAATATTAGTAAAATTCTCTATATCCATCAGGTACAGTTAATATATATTAACTGTCAGAAATAGTAGTTAGTAGTAGTAGTAGTAGTTAGTATATATTGTCATTTTACTAATAAAAACAGTTATGACACAGCCATTATTCAATTTTAGCCTAATATCAAGAAAGAAAGAAATATTTCTATAGAATAGAAATAACATTTACATGTTCTCTAATGTCTCACTTTTTCCCACAAATTTATTATCACTTCCCTATTTGCCTGCCTCCCTCCATCCCTCAGTCGTGAATCCTCTTAGAGGTGGATTATGGGACTAAGATGTCTACACCAAGAGAAAGAGAGAGAGAGTGACGGAAGGAGAGAGACAGAAGATGAGCATGAGGCACACAGAGTGAGAAAGAAAGCGATACAGGTAGAGCTACAGGGAAGGAGAAGAAAATGGAGAGAACCCCTCGGCCCGAAATGGGCCAGGAATGGGGTCAAAGATTGTCTGTGACTGGGGTAAGTACACCACATTTTCCACATGTGCTACAGGTGCATAGTAAAGTTTTGTGTCTTTGTTGGAACTTGATAATGCTATTTGCTGCAAAGAGCAAAACCACATTTTGTTTAAATTTATCTGTGCATGTATGTTATTGAATAAGAGAAATAAACTGTTCGGGAACTTGGAGACTATCACCTACTGTACTTCCTAATTAAGCTTAGTTGAAGTCTGAACCTCAGTTTGGCTGCATGAGCAGCATGACGTGTCTGAGCTTGTTTGTGTGTGTGTGTTTATTCAGTTACCTGAGGACAAACTACAGTAATGTGATGTGACTGAGGGATCGCCTTCCTCTTAATTAATCTCGCTTTTTTAAGTTCATGTCCTATTAGTTGTACTGAGACAAAAGCAAAGAGATGCGTGTCTGTGTGTGTGTGCTTGAGAGATAGACAGAATGAAACAGGACTTTATTGTTA
The DNA here is from genome assembly GCF_914725855.1 of Thunnus albacares. Lineage (NCBI taxonomy): Eukaryota > Metazoa > Chordata > Actinopteri > Scombriformes > Scombridae > Thunnus > Thunnus albacares. The sequence goes on along the minus strand of NC_058121.1, from coordinate 13,937,909 downwards.
GACAGCACTCTATTTTATGAACATAATAGAGACATTTTCTTTGTTTTCCTGCTTGAAGGGAGAGCCAGCAGAGCCTCTCATGGTGAAGCACCTGAGTCCCACCCCCGCTCTCACTGACAAGGCAGGGACAGACTAACACAGTGGCAGCAATGTCTCTCCTGTCCTTAACCAACCCTCCCGGCTGGAGCGTGTGCTCTGCTCTCTGTATCCTCATTGTGTTGCTCCCAGAGGCCAAAGTAGACACCACTACCAATCAGCGCAATGGTGGGGGTTCCCAGTGTGGGGAGTACAGTAACCAGGTAATTACTGTAAACATTCTGGCTATACAACAAAGTGATGCTCTCTGCCTTCTGCCTTTCAACTTTCTCATTTTACTCGAGAGATGTGTCAGCTCTCTGAAAGAGCATCATAATAAAGTTTCATTCTCAAGTCCATTTATGGCACTGAAACATTTATATCACTTCAAGTGAATTTAGAAAATAATATGAACTTCCTCAAGTGTGCAGAGACATTACACAAGAGGGGAAAGAATATAATTATGTTTAGGACTGCAACTAATTAATGCATAACTTACATATTTAATTAATCAAGGCATACAGTCTAGAAAATGTTAAGAATGAGGACAAATGACCATCAACCGATGTCTTTAAACTCTGTAGCTGTATTAGTATAACCAGCTGCTTAAAAACCAGAAGCATTCACATAATTATTGTGCAGTTGATAGTTGTGGGTGATATGAATACAGTCCTCCATCATGTAACATAATATATCCTCTATCATATAGTTTGTAACTTTATACCACAATAACAATATATAACTGATTGGATAAACTTCCTGGAAAATCAATTGTGAAACAGTTTATGGGTGAAAAACAAGACAGGGGTGTATTTGTTTTTGGCCGAAAAATCACTATATTTCATCACAGTGATGAAAAAATGCAATATTGCAATACTGATTTGCAGCTTTGCCCACAATGTCATAAATCAGGAGAAATTAAAGTGATAGCTATAGCTACAGCATAGCTATAAACTGAACAGTATGGCAAAATCCTATATTGTCTCATGATCGCCAAACCCTATTTGTAAAGGAAGAAAATCAAGCTACTGTTTGTATTTAATAAGCCCTAAGTGGAAAAAAGATTTGGTATTTTTACTTTCAGTTTAAATGATGATGATCTAAAATGAGTGATAATCAGAATTTAGGTGACTGGTCACTAATTTAGGTGAAAAATTAAGTTTTTCCTTACACCAGCAGAAACTTTTCTGTTTCTGCTGGTGTAAGGAAGGGTGGGCAGTTTTAAATGTATCTATTGCAAAACTTGATCTGGCAGATGCTGCAGTGAAGAAAATAGCTGGAAAGTTGAATTTATTCATTTGCAAGAAAAAAATTCCCAGTCCCCACTGGGCTATTTGAAAGCTGTGGTTATATTTTGTCGGTCTGCTCTTAATCAAATCTTATCCATCAAACAGGTGATGGATGATGGGATGTGTCGACTGGTGGCAACGCTGCCTCAGCTGGACGAGCAGAGATGCCCTGATATGTTTCGCTGCACAGATGAAGTGTCCTACTGGCTGCAGGAGAACGAGGAAAGAAAACAGCAGATTGCAGCTTTGAAGGAGACCATCTCTGAGCTGCAGGAGGAGCTGAGGAACCACCGGCATCGCATCAAAGTCCTCGAGCTGCAGGTGACACTTCCATACCGACTTAGCAGACCTGGGTCAACTATCAGCAACAATCCTTTCAACTGCTTTGAGCGCTTGCTTTACACCTGTCCACCTGGATACTAACTGGATGTTGTGACAATGTGAAAAGATCCTTTTTCTTAGGAAAGACATGCAACAAAACTTTTTAGCTCATTTGGAAAGTAAAGTTATTATGTTCCTCTATGTATACTGGGTGTGGTGTTGAATATGCCCTTTAAAATGCAGAAGTTTGGTTAAATATTAACAACCTTTTGGTTGAGAGGCAGTTCAGACTAGACATAAATAATTTACAAAATAAGCCTGAATGTGATTTGTTTTATATGTACTTATTTGTCTGAGAGAAAGGAGTTCTGTATACCTTGTCTTGCTGTTAAAGGTGGAAGTGTGCACTTTGTTGGAAAAATACTCTCCTATAGTGTGTTTTAGTACAGGGAACACATTGCATTTGTGGTGTTCTGCACTGTAACGTGGTGCTTGGTCATGAACTCGGCTTCCCTCCCAGCATGTCCTTGACCTTAGTCACTAACAGGATTAGCCTCCTACTCTTCCACGTGTTGCCTCATGCGTCTCAGCCAATGAGCCTATACAAACAGAGAGTCTCAGCTGTCAGCGGCCACAGGTGGATGGATGGTGGCCAAGGCTAATGTGTTGTGTGTGTGATGTACATGAGAGCACGGCAGAGGAGCGGGCTTCAGGGTTTGTGGTAATGGGAGTTAGTGTTATCCTCCCTGTCCTGGCTAGGAATAGACCACATACTGATGTGTTTGGCTTTAAGTTTTAAGAGAGGGCTCGGCCTTTTTGCCCTGGCAACACTGGCAGACGTTGCATGTTTGAGCTTTAACGTGTGCACAGAAAGAAGCTAGAAAAGTTGAGTGGTCAATTAGGCTTAGAGATTTTTTCTAAGGTAAAGTTGACAAAGAAAAAATCAAGACCTTTTGCACGATTCTTTTTGCCTATTTTCTTAAATAATGTAAGAAGAAATTGAGAGGAAATTTACAAACTTATTCAAGATACAACCTAGTTTAAATACAGGACAGAAAATGATATCAACCTTGAAAAAAAAAAGGATTTTCAATTGATTGATTTTTTGGTATACATCTCAGTTACGGCCTACACAGTGTCTTATGGGTGTTTCCATGTCTGTGTTTTAATGTGCATGGTGTCAGAGTGAGGAGAGGACCCATTTGAACATCTCCTTGGAACATCGTTTTCATGAGTTGGAGGTGCACTACACTGAAGCCACGACCCTGCTGCACCTACAGGGCACTTTGATCCTAGACCTCCAGGTATGCTGCATTGTCCCATCACAATTGAATCTGTTTCACTTTGTTTCCGGGACATGCTCTTAAACAAAACTGGATGGTTCTTGATATGTTGACTGTTTGACTATCTTTAGAACCAAGTCCATAATCTGACGCTTTTGGTGGACAAAGTAAAAAGAAGTCCTGGGTGCTTGATCAACATTGTCCGTCCCAATCCTCTAATGAGTGCTCAAGAGGCCCTCCACCCAGGTACACACTCTCAAAAATGCAATCGCAAGTGTCATGATTGTCCAGCAGAGGGTGCCAACCCCCCTTGTTGATTTCCTCCCACCCAGTCCTGTCTCACTTTTTCCTCCCTCAGAGATTCAACATATGAGGAACTGTCCCATAGACTGTGCGTCCATCTACTACAATGGAGTGAGGAGATCAGGCCTCTACACAGTGGTGCCTTCGCTCGCAGGCATGCCTGTGGAGGTCTATTGTGATATGGACACAGATGGTGAGTCACATATACTATACATATATAGGAACTTTGACACATTGCACAAGGATTCAAGCATTCACAAGTTTCAAGCACCTGCTCTGTAGCTGACCTGAGCAGAGGGAAACAAATACATCAGACGTTGTATATGCTTTCCTTCCAGTGTGATGCCTTCTTTTTGCCTCAGGTGGTGGCTGGACTGTGATCCAGCGGCGAGTTGACGGCTCAGTGAGCTTTGACCGCACCTGGAGGGACTACAGGGATGGCTTTGGTGACCTGCATTCAGAGTTCTGGCTGGGCAATGACCACATACATGAGCTGACCACCCAGGGAGACTACAACCTCCGCATCGACCTGGAGGACTGGAGCAACAAGCACAAATTTGCCCTCTACCAGAGCTTCAGGTTGGTGCCATGTACAAGTGACAAACACACAACACCAACTTGAATATTAGAACAAAACACACACAACCATCTGTATCTCTTGCATCATTTCTCACTGTTTCTCTGTGCGTGTGTGCAGTTTGGAAGATGAGGAGCATCAGTACCGTCTCCATGTGTCAGGCTTCAGTGGCACAGTTCAGGACTCTTTTAGCTGGTACCATGACAAGCTGGGTTTCAGTACGCCTGACAGTGGCAACATCTGTGCCGAGATCTCACACGGCGGGTGGTGGTACAACCAGTGTTTCTACGCCAACCTTAACGGTGTCTACTATAGGGTAAGGGTGCACATATTACCCATCACTTTATACTATTCAAGACATGAGTCTTTACTACTTCTTTATCCTGCAGGGAGGCCATTACACCCCTAAAGGCCGGGGGCCGCTGGGTCCTGACGGGATTGTTTGGTACTCCTGGAGAGATTCTGACTATTACTCCTTACGCAAAGTCACCATGATGATCCGCCCACGCACCTTCCGAACTCGTTTGTCCCCCTGAACCATTGTCACCATGACAATGGTTAGGACACAGGAACTATATCATGAGCATCTCACTGGGACACCATAGTGATAGTGACGTCCAGTGATCTTTTTGTTGTCAGGAGGAAGTGAATGTATAGCTGTCAACAACAGCTTTTTTTGTAGTGAGTACACCTACAGTACAACGTAACCTCTGGAAATGGCACCTCTCCTGCTATTTTTGAACTGTGCATGTGAAAATGTGGCTGATATGCTCAATATTCCAACTATTTTCTGCGTATTTTTGGAAACACAAACTTACTGCAGAACTGCAGAGTTCCAATTGGGACATGGACATTTTTCACTCATTTGTGAGACATTAGCTCTGGACATTTTTCATGTCTGTGTCATGGGAAGTGAGTTCTTCCTTATTTTGTACTTCTATTTTGTACCTTTAGTTTGATACTTTGACACTTCACACACTATTAGCAACTTAGCCAAAAATAAAAGGTCACATTTGTGTGATATGTTGACAGAGTGAAGGGGCTTGTGGTTTCTACCAGCCACTGAGAGGTGAGACTGCTTAATGAATGCTCTGCATATGATGTATACTTACTGCATGTACTATTTAATATTACTCCATTACCCTATTTTCATCATTTTGAATTTCAGCCCACTCTAAATTGAATTCCTTGTGTAAATTCATATTAAAATATAAAGTGTATTAATGCTGTTACTGAAGTAAGTCATGATACAAGAACACTGAACTGTATTCGATATGACCCCAAAGTGTTGTGTGAGGACTGTGTATACATACATATGTGCTGTACAATAAACACTATATATACCATGTATCACATAGGACACCATTTCATACAGAGAGAATGCACAAACTTCAACAAAAGGATATTTGTTGCAAAGTTATTTACATTCTTCACACAGGGGCTCATACAAACCTTTAACTGGCAGATGTTGACCAGAGGTGAAGTCAATAGGCCAAATGATACAGAAAACAGACCACAGCATTGCAATTGGTTGACTTTTAACTCTTACACAACCGGAAAATAAAATTACCATTGTTTTACAAGATTTTTATAGATGGTATGAGTTGTTTTTATTGCAAAAGAAAATTTAAACAGTGCAATCCACATCATGATTTGATTGAAAGTAGCGCAACTAACCCTGAACACAACAGTACAAAAACTGAAAGACATTATAGTGTTTGGTCTGTCTAGTGTTTAAGTTCTCTCCGCCTAACTACTTTATGTGGGCTACACATCCAGCTGCACCTGATGCAAGCGAGAGCTGAATGTGGGGTAAAAGGGCTCTTTCACTTCCTCCACTACAAGACTGCACAAACACACTCTTTGACCCTTCGCACAGGCTGCCGACTCATTCTCATTCCTATCCATCTCTACGCAAGAATCTGCTTAAGCGAATAAGGGCTTTACTGTGAGTGAATCAGAGAGTGCGTAGTGTGCTGTACAGTCTGAACCACACAGAGAACAAGACAAGGTTTCTTTCAAACACACACGCATGGAAACAAATAAACTCTCGATGAGTACAAATCATTGTTTAATAAATCAAAACAGAATTTTTGCTCCTCTTTCTGAGTTACACTGTATTGCAAATACTTCTATACATAAAATAGTATCTCAATGACAAGAAGCACCTGATAGGTTCAATAGAATATATATATATGTATGTATATATATATATATATATGTATCAAGTGATAAGAAAACAAAGGGTGAACAAGATTAGAGATTGATTGAAAAATGAGCGGTGAAAAGCAAAAGCAAAACTGCATACATGACATAATCCATGGCTCTTTCCCAAACACTTCTTATATAGTACAGATTCTTAAAGTTGACACCTTCATATAAAAACACCATAATCTGGTCAAAAAATGGACAAACATTCTTCAGGAGTACTGGGAGAGAGAAATTATGTTTGGAACAGACTAAACTCGATATTAAGTCGCTGACTTTTGGCTTTAACATACAATGTGTAAAATAATAAGCCCTTCTCTCCTGAAATGTAAACTGAAATGTCATGGTATGCAGGCCTGGGGGCAACTACGTTGAGCTTTTTTTTTTTTTTTCCTCAAAGGGGCAAGGCACGTGGGAAAGATAGGACAGGGGTGGGGCTTCCTGTTAGCTTTTGAGGAAGTGCAGGATGAAGGGCTAGGCACAGCCAGCAGTTGACATACAGAGGACACACACTATGCCTTTGAAAACTCATCTAAGACTTGCTTTCTTAAAAGGGATGCTCCACTGCCATTACTGACAATGTTAGGACTCTCTTGATGGTAGAAAAAATTAAAATACACTCAATATTGGCCAAGACAGTAAAGCTCTGATTCGCTGTCCATGCTGCTCAGAAATCAAACCCCCATCTGTCTTTAATGACAGAGGGGCAAATGGCTTTGTGTAGATGTGTATATCCTTTGGAATGATGTTTGAAGAATTGTAGAGTATTGCTTCAAAATAGGTAGATATAATGTGGCTACAGGCATGTTCGTGCTCATAGCTGTACAAAAATGTGTATCACATTAGAGATATCTGGGCTTTGACTCATGCAATGAGGCAATTTTGTGGATACAAACTGTTTACTTCCTGTGACACAAGCTGAGGACCTCAGACAGAGGAAGGGTTGTCTGTAAATAATGTGTTTTATTCTGCCATCACTGTTTTTTCAGCTGTCGCACATGTTCATTGGAGTTCATAAACCTCCGAGAGCAGCGGACAAAAGTAAAACTACAAGCTGGGACTGCTGGCATGAGCAGAAAGGAAGAGATGAGGTAAGAGCGAGAGAAAGAGAGAAGTGAAATTTAAATTAAAGGGAGGGAAAAGAATGCAGTATAAGCGAGAATAATTTGGATGTTGAGCTGGTTAAACTCTTCTTGTCTTGTAGTGCGAGACCGCCGGCCGTTGCTTTCACATTGTAGTGAACTGACTGTGTGCTTGTCTCAGCTTTGCAGCAATCTGTGGGTTCAGAAGAAGAAAAACTAACATAAATACAAGAGCAGAAAGTGCCATGTGATGGTTTAATATGTAAGCACTATGTAGTTTCTCCACAGGTAATAAGGCAACAAAAGGGACAGACTGTTACAGACTCCAATTTACTCTGATAGATGGTCGATAAAAATGCCTTTACCGTCTCGTAAAACTTGACTTGCTCCTCCAGGTACAACTGCATGACCCTGTTATAGTCATAGATCCGGTTGCTATGGAAGTGGTTCATCTCAGCTGAGGCAGAAGAAAAGGGGTAAACACTTAAATCAGACAAGATGATCATGATAAACTCCACCACTTTAACGTGCCCGGGCAAGTCGTGGTACCTTGCAATGCATAAGACATGGTGCTGACTCGTTTAGCCATCGTGACTTTGTCCTGAGGGGTAATTTTACTGGTGGCCACCAACTTGTCAGCCTCCTTCACCTTGTCTATGGCTGCCTGCAAGTATTTTAAATAAGCAAACAACAACACAGGAGTCTTTAGTTATATTCTGTGGAGACAGACAATCATTTCTCACATCTGCATCCAGATGTGATGAAGGAATTTAAATGAAAACCTGATATCTTAGTAAAAAAAACTACTATTACAACTAGATTTTTGCAGAATTAGTTGCCCCTTGAAAAACCCATAGGGCTACTCCAGCAATTTAGTATTACACTTCTATAAAGTTGAGGGACTCACAAGAGACAGATGTAAAGAAAAGAAAGGTCAAAATCAAACCAACAGTGGTAGAGATATTCTCATTTTAAGTCCCTAGTGATAGTAAAGCTCTAAAAACACTGGATCCCACATTGCCCAAAATGCAACTGACATCATCAAGACTTCAGAAAGTCATCAAACCCTGGCCAAACAGTACTCCTAATGATAGGTAAATAATATTGAACATTGGTATTGATAGCGCTTTCCCCCCTTTTCTCTTGGAATGAGAGCTGCTGTACCTTATGGACTCCAATGGTGTCCGGGAAGCATCCAAGCAGACCCTTATATTCATTGTTGGTCTCCATGAGGAAGTGGAGGTCTTTCCTGGGCTGGAAAGCAACACAGATAGGAAGATAAATGTAAGAAATGTAAAACAACCTGAAACTGGGACAGTAAGGATGTTGAAATTAGTCTAGTGATGACGTTAATCTAAAACAGAAATAACACATGGATCTGAAACTGATAAGACAGAACACAGGAAAAAAATATGTCACAGGAGTCACTGAAACACTAAAATAGGAAAACTCAGTGTAGTTAAAATAATAGATATTCTCAGTAAGAGACCATGGATTCAGCTGAACATCCTGTAGACAGACACTGGACAGGGAATCACTATAGGAATAATAGAAAAGGAAAAGATATTTGTCTGATTTATTAATTTATCCTGCAGTAAATCCGGCTATTTATATATTCACCTACATTCTTCCCTTATTGTTGAATTTATAAAGGGAAAGCTGCATGCAGCCTACATGGTTCAATGCAACAGATACACTGCCTTGTTTTAGACTTTTGGCTTCTGAGATGAATCCATGTCGAGTCAATTGCTTTCTCCAGCACTAAACTGTATTGCAGGAAATGCTAAACTAAAGCCAACAATTCTACAAAAAGTGTCTGGAGCAGCAAAGGCTTACCAGATGATTCCTCCCTCTGGATGCAGCTGGGACATTTAAAAAAAGGCCCGAATTTGATTTTTATTACACACCACCACACTGATAAAACTACACAGAACGGTCAAAAAAGATACATTCAAGTCATAGGTTAGAACAGGATTTATGAAATACTGGAAACCAGGTTTGCCCTTGGTCTCTTCCTTTCCAGATATAGTCTTCACCAGCAGGACGCTGGGTTAAAAGGGTCATAAAATAAGCCACGGCTAGGATGTAAACACTGCAAGCAGGAAATGTTCATAGACACATGAGATATTGTGAATTGAGAGTGAACACAAATGGTTGATAAAGGAGCCTAAAATAAACTTTAAGACCTTTGAGACACCAGAGACCTTAAAGTCCTGCTCTAATGTCTTGTTACTGCAGGAAAACAAGAACACCCCTGACAGGATCTGTGTTTAAATTCAAGACAGTAAAGGCTGTTTGGGTAAAAATAAAACAATTTCTTAGGGTCTAAATCAATTTTCACCGGACTGGATTGTGACTGCAATACCAACAGGAAGAAGTAGTTCTGTAATTTTTGCAATAGCAGTAATATTCCATTATGTACGTACCTGCTCTGCCACCATCTGAGCAATCTCCTCATATGTCTTCCCCGCTGCTGTCATTGCATCAGTCAAGGTTGACTCACCTACAGCAGAAATATGTTTAGAATACGTCATCACTGTGTTTCTTAAGAGCGTCTGTGAGCCGGTTTGTTTCCAAACAGATTTCCACATGATGACTGCACAGGAAATTACATCCACAGCACTTCAGCTGCCACTATTACGATCATTACACATGTTGATTACGGTAATCTTTCATAAGTGTGACAACAGACAGCAATGTTAGTGAAAGAGCCTGTGAGAAGACACAAATAGCTTACATCTGGGAAAACACCTAAGGCGCTAAAACAACATCTGATGTCATATTTGTATTCATTGTTGTACCTTGGTATCCGCTGCTGGTGAACACAGAGGAGAGGTTTTGGAAGGCTTTGCCGATTCTCTGGTACTCTTTTGGCAGAGCTGGTGAGGGAAAGAGATAAACCATGAAAACACACACCCACACAGTGTGAATACATTTTATTAGGTTGACAAAATATTCAACATAATGATTCATTCTTAAATATAAACAGTAATTTACAGCACAAAGTGAAGGTGTGGCCTGTGTGGGGTAAAGCATTTATTTAACTTGAGTGTAGTGTCTACGTACGGCCTGTGCATCTCTTCCAGTGCTCATTGCCCACTGTGAGGATTTCTTTCACCCCGTCATCCATGGCTTTTGTAAACCTGCTGAACTGCTCACATTTCTGTTCACTGTGGACGAGGGACACATTTCACATGCAATGAATTACATGAGCATATGCAGGTAAACATACAGTAATGTACAAAGTTAACATTGGTGCTTTTTGAGCTATGCTTTGCTTTTTGCAGAGGTTTAAAGCAAATTTTGATATAACTCACACTTCTACAGGATCCAGGTCCTGAGCTTCAGGCTCTATCGTGGTGAAGATCATCACTCCTACTGTCTCGTCTTTCTCTGCTTTTCTCTTCCCCATCTTCCAGTCCTACACCAGTCAATTATCAGCATCTTAGTTCTGCAGTCTTGAATAAATGGTCTATAGTACAGTATATGCAGCTGCTTGAAATCTAATCAATTAAATCTCATTATAAAGATTTTCCATGAAATAGTTTAAATATTCAAGCAAGGCACTTTCAATTCTTAAGTAATACAATCTCTAAGCACACATAATTTAAGATCTTGAGGGAGAACAAGTGGAGGAGGCATAGCATACCTTCTCATCCTTGTAGGTGAGGAAAAGCTGGAATACTTCACTGCCGGAAATCACCGGGTGCCTGCACATCCTGCTCATCCAGCCCTGCAACCTCTCCATACGCATCTTAATAAACTCTTCCTCAAACCGTCCTAGAATGAGAGGGATATAAAGAAAATATGTTGTCTTCAACATGTTCATATTTTCCAAACTGTAAAGTAGTGTCACATTTGTTAGTGGTTAGAGAGTGAGACACTTACCTGTTACCTGCTTGTCTGGTAAAGAGGGGATGGGGATGGCTGACCCAAATTTGTCCAAGAGCCTCTCATACAGCCAATCAAAGTGTTTGTATCTGTGATTGACTGGTCGGTTTGTGGTCTGCAAACCAGCGACAATGAATTTTGTTATGACTTATGGATACTATACCTTTGTAATCTGGGATCAAACACCATATCATTGTCTTACCCAATCATGTAATACTTGTTTGATGGGGTATAACAAAACAGTACAAAATGGAATCGTTCATTTTTTCTCAACAGATTCATGCAGATTCACATTCATAGTCTAATAAATGCTTATTTGGATACTTACGCTGGCAGTGATTTGGTACTCGATGTAGCTCTTGAGACCATACATCTTTGAGCCTTTTTTGGGATCAGCCACCACACAGTCTAGCTGGGTTTCTGGGTATGACCACACTGGACCAACTTCTCCTAACTGAGAAGAAAAGAAAAAGGTTTAGAAACCTACTGTGGCTTTTATGACCTACAAACATGAACTACAGGTGGCAAAAAAGAGGAAATCATGTCAATGCTGTAAAGCTTTGGAACACACGCTGAACGTATAACATCTTTTTCAACCACAAAATGAAAGACAATTTCAATATTCTTTTAGTTTGTTGTGTTATGATACAGCATATTGTACTTATTAAATCAGGTAGATTACATTCTACCACTTCTGATATAACAAGTTAAGACATATGATGATATATTGTATGTATATTGTTTAAATATTTAGAGATAACTTACATAAATCGTTAGCTTGTCTTTGCCCTTAGAAATCTGCTTGCATAGAAGGTAGAGCTCTGGCCCAGACTTGGAGAACCCAGGAAACCTGCTCAAAGAGAAAAAGAAGTTTAAAAAGTGATATTTAGATGTTCTCTATTCTTAATCAGACTCTTTAATTCATCCAACCATAGTCCACCACTTTTTTTGATATTGCTAGAGGCAGCTTTCTGTGGGCCTAAACAGGTTTGTGCTTGCAGACATCATTATGTTAACCACAATTACAAAATTACTACCATCATTAATAATAGATATTTCTATAATGTGATCATTTTTAGTGTTTCTGGTTTTGACAGCAAAAACTGTATGTTATGGTTGATTCCAGGAGAAATGCTTGTAAAAGTATGGCTTGGTCCAAGCAGAATTCAGAAGAATTCATTTCTGCTGCTGAATTTTTCATAAATACACTATAATCTATACTTCAAACCTGTATGTATTACTGCTTTATGAATTCTTACTTGTTGAGGGAGATTTTCATTGAAGATGCATGAGCTCCGCCTCTCTGCATGGCGCCACTTTCTCCAGATTCTGATTCATTGTAACCTCCAGTAGACTTCATGTCATCCCACTCATCATCCCACTCATCATCCTCTGCTCCTGAGGTCAGATGAAAGCATGCATGGTTGGTTTTTTTTTTTAAATCACAAACAGAAAGCACATGTTCTGTGCCCAGCAACCTACACTACATCGTGTCATGGTCTTTCCTACCACAAGAAGCAAACAACAAGAGGTGTGAGAAAAACCACCTCTGATGTGTGAAACTTAACTGAGCAGCTTCTAGCTATTATCACCTTTTATTGACTGCTGCGTTATAATATCTAAAGATACAATGGAGGAATATTTAAATGTGATTCAAAGATGTCTACATAGGTTGCCTCTGTGGTTATATTTTGGTTGGATCGGAAAGAGTTATAAATGCACTTGCATTAACTTGAGGGCATGCAGCACTCACCCATAAAATATCAAAAAATACTACTAAATGCTACTAAAAAAAAAGAAAAAGAGCCAAGATCTGTATAGCATGATTATCCCTGCAGCGTTGCACTTTCCACATGAGGTCTGACAAATGAGCACATAGATACAGTATGTAGTCTGTAAATGAACTAAGAGCATAATTCAAACTCTGTGGCGTGAAGCAGATCTTAATGTCTGAATTTGGCCCCAGGCAATCAGAGCAAATATTTCCACACTGACACGACAGGCAAGTTAGCAAATCATTATCGCATTGCTGTGTCACATCTGCTCTACAAAGCCAAAAGCCAATAACTAAATATTCAGTCAAAATTGAGTTAAGACCAGAGTCTGACTTTCTGACGTTTCTTTTACAACAAAACAATAAAAGATGTCATATAAATCTATCATTTCAGAGAAAAAATAATCAATTTTAATGACCCAAATCTTAGTAATAAAGTTTGTTATACCATATAAATGAGACAGTATTCAATTTCAACCAAGATGGAGAAACAACAGCAGCTGAACTAGTCCAGCTAAAAGATTACTAGCCTAGCTTAGCAGTACTGTAACCATGTAACCTCTTTTTCTCAACTTCATCCCTTCTTTAGTCACTGCTCTGTGTCTTTGTAGGGCAGACATGCTGTGAGACAAAACACATCATAAAACTCAGCATTAAACACACCCAATAAGTCTGAGAGATGTCAACCTTTTCACGCTGGTTTTGACTTGAGACAAATACAATAACATTTATATCTCTTAAATTCCAGAGAACAGTCACAACTTGCACTTTCTCACATCACAATATAGTTAAGATAGTGTTAATATCATGGTACAAATTGAATGCCTCACACACATGCTTTTAAGAATGTAGATCATGCCCTTAAAATATTTGCTGGAAACTCTCAATGTATTGCAAGTCCACACACAAAAATGAGGAAAAAGCTTCCACTAGGCGATGCACGGGATACCTGTGTAATCGATAAGGTAAGGGTATGGGTAGATGTCTTTGGCAAGAGAGAAACAAAGGAAAAGTTTATTAAATCTTCTCACTATTAAGTATTCCCTCTGTTCTCTTTTTACAATAACAACTGAAGAATTTAAGAAAACAGGTCAAGTAATTTGTCCTTCTGAGTCATGCGTGAGGCTAACTTTTCCAGTCTGGCAAAAACAGAATCATGACTTGATTGTCCTGTGGCGAATCTCTGCAGAGAGAGCTGCCAGACAGAGACGACTGAGCAGAACCACATCTGGCAGTTAAAGTAACCAAATCTCTTAAAACCTGTGTGAAGTAGTGTTTGCAAATAATAATTGTTAAATCAAACTTCTTGGAATTCCGGATTAGAGGAGTTTACTGTATATTATCAAGACATTTCAGTAAGTAAGTATCAGGTTAAATTGAAGGTCAGGAAACAGTTTTCTTTCCTGAGTATAAAGAATATTCATCATCATTTTATAGTACGATGCCAATGCAATCTGGTACTCTGAAGACATAGGTTTTGAAGATTATTTGCAAAGACTACTTGACCCATGTTTTACTCTAAAGTGATATACTGCTTGCTGGTAAACACAAACAATCACAAATCAATCAAGATTAAAAAACAAGGTAAAAGCATAAAACAGATCAACATGACATCTAAAACAGAAACTTTTTCCAAATGCCTGGAGAAATGGATTGTTGGAAAAAAAAAAGCACTAAAACATTTATACAAGATGTGTACTAAAACACAGGATGTTGTGGGATGTAGGAACCTCTCCTACGATGATCCAAAACCAGCATCCCAAGAGATAGCTGAGTGAGATGTTAAAGAAATGATGTACTAATCCACAATTGTTGATCGTGAAAATGACATCAGGATATGCTGTCATGAATATACAACATTTACTCACCATATCTGTGTTGCAGTGTCTCAGCATATAAGACGGCTTTCTTTATTTGATTATTTGTTGGATTTGGCTGTAAGTCTTGGGATCCCAGAACCACATCATCCAATACAGTCAGGAAACTGAACCCATACTTGTTCACAACTATTCTCAAACTGCTAATAGGATGACTTCAAAATCGACCAAAATATCAGCGAACCAAAAGCCAACAGGAAGCTACCGAGGTGTTGGCGCAGAATACCAGGCAGTGTCACCCAAAAGTGAGTGACTTTATGAATGACACAAAATTATAGGCAGTAATTTTAATGTACTGACACATATTATTCAAAACACAACATCTCTTCTTACCTGGGCCCTGGTAAGCCTGAGGGTGACCCTGTGATACGGAGCCCCAGGGGTCAGCGGCAGCAGTCTTCCCAGTCTGGGTGCCCTCTGGATTGGATGCCCAATTGTTAGAGGAGCCCCCCGAGGGGTCTGCGTTCCACACCGACCAGGGATCATTACCATTACTAGCCTGTAAAGAAAGACAGGGAGAAAGTGAGAAAAGAAAAATGGAGTGAAATGTCAGATCAAAGATGGAGTTGGAGAAAGAGTGAGAGAGCAGTGTGGACGGAGTTTGGAGTCTGTGAAAAGAGAATCCGACAGCAGTCTGAAAAAAACAAACAAACATGCTTTTTCAAACACATGATGCAAATCTGACCGCAAACAGGATATCGTTTCAGTCAGATAAATACGTTTGATAATGACTGCTCTGTGCTATAAAATAAAAGCCTCTGAACACATGCAATAACTACAAATGAACTCATAATATTGCACATTTGAACAAGTGCACATGCTTATAATAATACATACTCGCAAACAACCAATTTCCAGTGCACGCATACATTTTTTATAGTGCTTGCAGGCCGAAAAAGCCACTGCATCCAAAGCTTGCAAGGCATTCATAGACCACTATAAAAGCATGTGGGCCTAGACATGCAACAGAGTGCACATGTGCCTTTCCTAGGTTGCTAATTAGCTGACATTCTGAGCACAGAACTAGTGCAGGGTCAGTAAACACACCGCATGATAAACATACAGAAAAACACATAAACCAGAGTTTCACGGAAAATTGCTGCAGAGACATTAACAAATGAGCACAGCAGCTCAATGAGGAGCAACCATCCGGCGGTGTTTTCTAGATGTAGCAGCACCTTTACTGTAAGACAACAGTCATGGTAGCATTTTTAAGGATTATTTACATTCATTAGATAATTATCTTAATCATAATCATCTTGAGTAAATGCATGTGATGAGGTCTAATGATTTGTCAGTGTGATCAGTCAAATATACGTGAGATACAAGGATCATTGACTCTGATCTTTAAAAGTCTTTAAAGTTTCACAGTGGAACTGATTTATACAATCGAGGTTAAAGGTGTGGGAGTTGATTGTTGACATGATGGTGTTTATGTGTGCCCGTGTACTGTCGTGCGAGGTGAATGGAGAGGGTGAGATCATGCTTTTTGCAGGCATTGGGAGTAGGAGGGGGAATTTGCCAAAAGCAGACCAATCAAGAGAGGAGGGGACTTGGGGTAATAAATGACTGGGGGTGGGGTGGGGTGGGGGGGGTCTCAGTTTCACAGCCCCAGCCCACCACCCCCAAGTGGCTGTTACCTCATCAGGGGACGAAAGGTAGGGGGAAACTGGGGTGTCAGGGGTGTCCGGCTGGGGACTCAAGCCCCCAGCATCCACCTTGAGGGGAAGAGAAGGTGACATCATCACAAAGCACCAGCAGTGAAGGTTTACACTCAGCAGGGGATGGGTTCAAATGATGCTGGAAATAAACGTGCTTGTATGTGTGTGTGTGTGTGTGTGTGTTTGAGAGTGAGTGAGCATGAGGGTTAATGTCTGACACATTTCCTGCCTTGACTCAACCTCTTACTGTGCACAAATTTCTACTGATCCAGCAGTACGCTCATTTTTGTGGAACTTCCTGTCTGCAAACGACAAAAGATTTCAGAGAGCTCATTTCCTCCCAATTCTATTTTACTAGAGAAACCTGCGCTATTCATAAATGACACGACCACGGTGAAATATCTCTCACAGCAGCTGCTCTCACTTCCACATCTATCTCTGGGGTTCACACATGCTGCAAGAATGTCAGTAAAACTCTTCGCTCACTTCTGCTTTTTGTTGTTTCTTAAAAATCACACCATAAGACATACTTTTGAAAATGGGAGTGTGGGATTGTGGCAGGTAGCACTTTGCACGGCACTGTTGTTGTTGTGTGTACGCTTACTTCCAGACCTCTGGTTTAGAGAAGTCAGGGCTTTATGTTCATTTCATACTCTGACAACAGGACAAGAAAAAACAGCAGCATTTGATATAATACCAGTATGAATTTATTGACTCCATGCCTTTAAAAGGTGAGTCCATTACCTGGTTTTGTGCAGGCGCTGATGCGGGAGCGTAGGCATCAAAGAAGGACAGGTCCGCAGATGCAACATTTCCTACACTTGGAGTAGGTGCTGTGGTGCTTGCTGCTCCTGGGAATGATGGCGTCGGCTTACCGAACTATAAATGGAGGGATGAGGAACAGAGGGAGACACAGAAAAAAAGCCCCATTACAGGAACACATCCAGATATTCCAGTGTGATCTAATGACTTTTAAAGGTACATTCTTCTGTGGTAATGTGATCGTGTCTCCTTGGCATTCCCTGGCTTTGCAAACTGGGTTTTTCACTTTCTCAGTTTATCCAAAAATGTGACAGCGCTGGCTTGTGACCTCAAAGCATGAATGCATAAATTTTAATCCATTTTACCACTTGTCAATATGAAAACACCACACCCAACCTTGCTGGTTGTTTTTGTGGTTCAACATCCTTATTGTTTTTGCAGCTCCTCTTTTTTACCAACAGAGTGCACTAATACAGAAAGTGGTTGCTTGAGAAGCTGTGTCCTGATGTTTTTCATTATATAAAAAACAAAAGATGTTATATAAGCTGCAAGTGCAATTGGTCATCACAAAGTTTTTATGATTTGGATACAGAACCAAAACAGTCTGGGGGCAGCTGGAGAGGTAACTAAGGGTCAGACAAACACATATCCACATGACGCTGATGGCGGATTTAAGAAGACAAATAATAATAACAAACACCTTCTTCTTCACGCATACACTACATTGTTAGATGTCGCAATGAGTGTTGTTTAGGGTGAGGCTTAACTTTTAATCAGACTTCTCTGACTTTTATTCTAACCAAACTCCCTCTCTGACTCTTCCTGAGTGTCTTCAGAGTGAATCATATCCCCATGATAAAGTCTGAGTTACTGGATCAAAATGAACACACACACACAAAAACACTCTAATCAGCAAAACTCTGAAGGAGGCACATCCTGTTGAGATTTTAGTTCCAGGGAAGGGACAGCACCACAGTATTAAGTAGACGAAGAGGTTGAAATGTTAACTGTTTAAAACTCTGAGGGTACATATTGGGCATAGTGACCTCAAAGCATGATAGCAGATGGCTTTGTTGCTTGATTCACTGTAAGTAATTCCATTTGAAATACAGTAAGGGGTGTGAAACGTGCATTGTCAAATCATCACCACCTCTCTTACCTCTATGTAGTCTTCTGGCACCAATCCAACCTCCCCTCTGGAGTTCTGTGCTTCGATCCAGCCACCTCCAATATGCTGAAATAAAAAGGACAACATGTCAGTATAACTGAGTGAGGTTGAAGGAGGAACTCTGAGTGTTTACATGTTCTGCAATATCTGACAACTCTAAAAGCTCTGTTTACATAAAGTGTCAGTAATTAGAATTCTCCTCTTTTTTTTCCACAATATTTCTGAATGCAGCCTGAAATTTAAAAACAAGAAAACAGGCTGTGTAATAAGAGAGCAAAAAGGTCTTCCCTGCCGTGTACATGTCTTTTTTTACTTAAAGTTTGTTGATTATCTATGGAAACCAACTACTAAAGATTAATTTCAGTTTCAGTCACCCTTTGGATTGAATTATTTGATTTTGTTGCGATGACACAATTCTATGAGTAATCATGTTTTCTTTGGTCATACTGCTTTGCTGCAACAGCAATACTCCCCATGTATGAAGTGTCTGACATGCACATGCACTCTTGCAGAAACGCTGTTTGGTGTGTATACGTGACCATGAAATCAGGTGTCAACAAAATCTAGCTGTGTTAACCACGTTTCTCTTAATGCCTCATGCCAATTAAGGACAGCAGGTTTCCCACGTACATGTTGTTTAAGAATAGAGCAGAAAGCTGACAAAAACCAGGTTACCTTAAGTATCTGTAAACACACTGGATGACCCCAGGACAAATTCCTGCACAGTCAGTTTATTTAGTAGGAAAAAAGATTTTGTTCTGATACAGTAAGTCCCGACTGGCTTGAGACAGACTTTGATTCGAAAACTATGTAGGTCAGCACATAGTTAGTGACCTTTGAACTGTTGGCGACTGGCTGTGATGAGATCATGTTTGCTCCCTCTGTTTTTTTCCCTTCCTTCATCTGTATATGTTTGTGACACTTGGTTTACAGACAGTCTGAGATTATGTGAGTAGAGCCTTTATAGGACTGCAGGTTTAAAAGAGACAGATGAAGAGTACATTTAAAGGAGAGGCTATAATAGATGAAGCTGTAGTTAAAATTATAGTTAACCATCTTTAAAACTTGAGGCAGCTCAAAGTAACCTAACTTAACTATTAAAAAAAATTATGAAACTGTGAAAGTTCCCAGATGACATCCACCAAATTACACATTTTTCAGGATGAACACAAACAGACATCTACAACAAAATCAGACATAACAATGCCATCCAAACAAACTGAATAAATGGCCAGCATACACCAAAAGAAATCAAATAAAAGTCAAACTTGAAAAACAGCTAATAGAGGAGCATTATTATGTCTGTACCTGATTGGTGATTGTGATTGTCTCGCCTTCTTTCACCGTCAACTCGTTGTTTCCAGGCTCAGCAGTGAAGTCATATAAAACCTGTGCCTGTACACAATCATGGAGAAAAAAAACACACACACAATGACACACAATGATGGACACATGCAACCCTATCAACACCACCTTCAGTAGTCTTGACACTCGTGGGGTGAAATAAGGGAAGGGTGAAACAGGCCAAACTAGTTATTCTGGACTTGTTATGCTGACTCTTAACTAGGCACAAGTATCAACAAAAAACAAGGCCAGAACCAAGATGTTAGCTGGTTCAGTTTCATACAAGAGCCTGCAGTTCTTCTCACACTGACCCACATCTACTAATCTGTCCCTCTCACTGGGGTCCCAGAGGAGCACACACACACACATGCTGTACACAGTGAGAGATAATAAACTGAAAACTGTTCTAAATATGACTGCACCTGTCACAGTTCACTTCACGTCTGATTTTAGGCCTAGCAACGTATTTATTTGCATGAATTTGACTATTTATATTTACTTAGATTGGCAGTTCTTATCCAAGCTAAAAAAGGTCAGCGTGTCACCCATTATCAGGACAGTATCAAATTCACAGTGCTCGACTAGCTTACTTGTTCATTAACCAGTGAGATGGAATGCGAGGCTATTTGCTCTTCTCCTGAACAGAGGTCTATTTTAGTGTTCCACCTCCCAGGAGTCAAGGAAGCTAGATGATGTTTTTAAAACAGGAACTACATAAGACCTCAACTCAGATATGATTTGTGTCTAATGAAAGCACTTTGTTCCGCTTTACAATCTGATTGATCGGGTGATAAAAAGAAGTTGTGACATGCTGTCTCCACAGATGCACAGATATTATTGAAAATTAAAGCCCTGTTCCACCTATTATTGTTGATTTACTTGCATGTTTGGCCTTTATTGTGCAGAATGATGCACGTGCAGCGTTTGACACTAGAAAGTTATTGTCACATTCATCTGCTGAAGGCAGACAGTTTCTCTGTGTTCACCTTAAATCTGAGTCCCGCTTGTCTCCAGCAGTTGAACTTTTGAAATGAACAATATGGCCATATTCAAATATTCTGGATTTTTCAATGAGAAAAGGAGTAGATTGAACTTTTTTGAGGCAAAACCTTACCGGACACAATTTATGATTCCAATAAAGGTGATTCGTACATCTTTAAACATGTTTAAACATTGCTGTTTAACTTTAATCTGGAAACACAAATACACTATCATAATCAAAATAAGCCTCAGGCCCACCCAACTATTTCCAGTCATTACAACAGAAATACACATAGGCTGACAATACTAACAGTACTTTATTATTGTATTAATACTAAAACTAACTGCAATACTGATCACCATACAATGAAGTCTATGAAGAAGATTTAAAGTAATTATTTTCACTTATATTCATACTGTACTGAATGAACAAAGCAATACACACACTAAAGACTACGTTTCCCAGCATTCCGCGGAGGCACAAGTGATCCGCACTGCGAAGGTAGTAAAATGTCACAAGACACTTTCTTAATGAGACACATTTTCCATGTACAGTAAACATATTCGTTTCACTTTTACAGCATACACAAGCGTTGTACGCGTCCATTACACGCTTCCAAACCGGACTATTAAAATGTTTTGACCCCCAAATAATGTGAAACTTACTGAGTCCAGAACTCACTGTAAACCTAAAGCGAGAAACTACAACTCGTCTCTCCAAGTCCATGGTCCGCAAGTTTCGCAGAAAAAAAGAACTGAGAGGGAAAACTGGAGAAGACATTACACTCGGGTTGACGTTAATGCACCGTAGAAAAGTTGTCAGACCTACCTTTACTGCCATTGTCGAAGCATTGATCAATCATTACAAACACAGGCCCTGCGGTTTTCAGGATTTCCAATCCTCAGCTGGACATTTCCTCCCGCTGCTTTCCGACTAAAAGCGAAGAAAACACGGTAATTCCTCCCGGTAGAGAGCCGCCGCACCACAGACTTTAACACATTACTAAACACAGTTTGCCCTTTAAGAAATTCAAAAACCTGAATAACAGAGACGACAGAAACAGAGCGACTCAGTGCGACTGCAAGTTTGAACCGCGTAGAGCTGCTGACAGCACGGAGGGAGTGACCTGCACCACCGACAGAGACCGGAAAGCTAGTCTGGATCCGATACGGCCCTCCAATACATGACTGCTCATATGAAATAAGATAAAATACTACAGTTAGAAATCACCTAACTTGCAGAAAAATACATTGAACAAGTAAAAAAACGTGGAAATGCGTAAAACTAGAAATAATTATACCAAATGACAAATATAAACTCACTGAAACAACAACAATAACAGGTTAATAGTATACATATAATAAAATATATATAAATTCATAAACCACCGAAATACTTTTTGAAGCTATGAAACATACTTTGCAGAAATGAAAGGAAAAGACAAGTGAGCTAAATTGCCTAGTTGGCTAAACATGGTTAGTAAAACAATATTTTTACTTTTTTTAAAAAAATTCTAGATCTTTCTTATTTGTTTGCTAATTTGTTTTGAACCTATAAGTTAAAAGGCTATTTAAAAAAGAAATATATACAGATAGATATATAGGCCTATATATTCTCAGAGGTTCAGACTACATTAGCCTTAGCTGATTTTTAATTTGAGTTTTTTCTAATTTGAGTCGAAACAGTGGTCAAAGTTTGGCTGTTTTATTCTAATCTCAAAGTAACTGCTGTGGTGTGTTCACTGTCAACGTTGTTGACAACTCACAGCTGGCTCAACGGCTCTAAGGGAGTGACCCTGAGCTCATTTCTTATACTGAAGTTGGCCTCTGCTGGACTACATTTGCTATTACATGACATTACAAGCTATGGGTCTATCCTTAAAGATCTAGTGGTCAGGATCGCATTCTTACTGGTCTTTCCAATCATCAAATCTAAACAAAAAGACATTTTTTTTTTTTTAAATAACCATAATAATAGTGTTGTCTGTTTATTCTGTCCAACTCACACCTTTCCTATTTCTCTCTGCTGTATACCACAAAACTAGAAAGCAAAGTTTTCAGAAGAGAAATTAACTGTGCACCCTTTTTGCTGAAAATTGCAGGTGTTAAATACTGGTTAACAGATTAAAATGTTAATTGCTTGCATCTGAGATGTTGAATGAGTTGAATGAATGTTAAAATTAAGCAATTAAACCAGTCAAAGTGTCAGTAGAGGTAGATGCACTGAAAGGGTTTGAAGTGTCTTTTGAAGTGTAATAGTTGAAAGCAGTTGAAATTTTACAAGCCAACTTTAAGTCCTGCGGGCAGTCAAATTGTCAGTGTGTATGTAAGCACTGAAAGTAGATGAACTGTCATTTAAAAAAGTGAGGGATGACAGCAGTTGAGATGTCCGTTGAACTGTAAAGTTGATGCTGAGGTTGAGGCACCAGAGATAGTTTCAAAGAGTCTGTATGAGAAGTATGAATGGAGACAACAGTTTAGATGTCAGTATTTGAGCTGTTGGTTTAAAGTAAAAGTTAGTTGAAGTATCAGTTGAGGTGTAGAAAATGGATGTAAATGGATGTAATTAAACATTTCTGTAAGTTGAAGCCTCTTTATGCACAGTAAATAATAATAAAAAGATTAAATTCAAGAATATGAGTGATTGGAGTGCTGAAGGCGAGCACTCCAATTAACAGAAAACCTATCAAAGGTGAAATCATAAGAATAATCTTAGTCTTGACAGGGAATACTAAAAACAAACATGACATGTAAAGTAAGCTCCTCCACTAAAATTGACAGAAATTCAACTGTGTGAGGATCTGAATACAACAATCACACTATTCACATTCCTATAAAATGAAAGATTTTGGCTGGAATCAAGTGTTTGATATATGAGGAGGTGACAAGGGGAGAGATTTTGGCCAGAGTGAATATATTGACTACTTTGACTCTGGCCAAAATGAAAGGTACAGTGCACCTTTCATTCCTGCTCCCTCCTCGTCACCTCCTCATATATCAAACACCTGAGTCCAGCAGTGGTCTCATTTGTCTGTCAATGGAAAACAGAACCTGTTGAACAGGTTGATATCAATGGGGAGGGAGCTGACAGGGGATACAGTTCACTGGACGTAGGTGAAGTGTGCAGCCCTCCTGATCACAGCTTGTTACAGAAAGAGAGTATTTATAGTATGACAAGGCTTTTTACAGCACTGAGTAGGAAGCTGAAGATTTTGACACCTCTGTCATCAAAGACAATGATTTTTGAGGAAATTCTTGAATTTGAAATTAACATTAAATTCATCACAAAAAACAGAGTGTGACAGCGAAACTGATATGCAGTATTTGTCAGTGGTGGAAGAAGAAAAGTACCTATGCAGCAATATAGAAATACTTACAAGTTTTGTTTACATTACAAGTAAAGCTGCATGAAATATCCTACATGAGTACTTAAGTATTGGCAGTAAATTTTACTTAAAGTATTGCAGTAAAAGTAGTGGTTTGGTCCCTCTGACTTATATATTTATTATATATGACATCATTACATTATTAATACTGAAGCATCAGTGTTAGAGCAGCATGTTACTGTTGTAGCTGCTGGAGGCGGAGCTAGTTTGAACTACTTTATAGACAGTTAGCCAGTTTAGTCCAGTGGTTCCCAACCTAGGGGTCAGGCCCCTCCAAAGGCTCACCGGATAAATCTGAGGGGTTGTGAGACAATTAATTGGAGAGGGAAGAAGAAAAAACAAAGTTCTGATAAACAAATCTGTTTTCAGTTTTATGATTTTTCTCTAATCTTTGATTTTTGGTGAAATATTGGATCATTTGAACATTTATTAAAATTAAACCATGTGAGAAGTTTAGAGGGAAAAATCACTATTTGGTGGAACTGTTAACAACTCATAGACATCTGAAATGTGACCCCGACTACACACTGCTTTTTGTAAGACATCAAAAGACAAAAAGGTTGGAAACCACTGGTTTCATCTTTACAATGTGTTATATTATCCACTGTGTAAAATCTAAAAATGGAAATACTTGAGTAAAGAGCCTAAAAATTGTAGTTGTTGTAAATGTACATAGTTTCCACCACAGGTATTTGTTCCTCTTCCAGGACAAATGGTAAATGACTGAGCATTTCTTGCCTGTATCAGTTGAGTTCATCTAGCAGTGCAGGTGTGTCGGAGGGTGGGAGGGTGTTTGGCAACTCTGCAGACAGTCGGCTCAGTTAGAAGAACTCCAACTTCACAGAGACATCATGCTCTCTCTGCTTCCGTTCCTCTACCTGTCTCTGGTCTGGACAAATGAAGTAGGGGCATCAGATCCTGGCCTGCCCTTCATGGAGTACCTGGACAATGACCATCTGGTCTGCCTGAAGTGGGGCTTTGATAAACTGCAAGGAAACATTACATTCAAACTGGTGGTCAACACAACTGGCTGGGTGGGCTTTGGCTTGAGTCCAAATGGAGGCATGAAGGGGTCAGATATCGTCATGGGGGGACTTGGACCCAGCGGACCCTACTTCACAGTAAGCCATTACCAGATGTTAAGTGTAGGAATTTGTTTTATGTGTTCTTCCATGCTTGATTCTTTCCCCAATGTTATGGACACATTTTAAAGTCTAATTTTTCTGTGTTAAACAGCAAACATAACAGAATGTTTAGGCAGTACTGGGCTCTCTACTCTCTCAAAGTGTTGTCTTTTATCCATTAGGATCGTTATGCCACAGGGGACTCCATGCCTGTAGTGGACAAGGAGCAGAGCTACACTCTCCTGTCTCTAACTGAGAGTGACGGACAAACCATCATGACCTTTTGGAGGTCCATTCAGTCATGTGATGACCAAGACTTCCACATCACTGTAAGACATCCAGTTATTCTTTCTCCCTACCTCCCTTCCTATTATATTTGTGTGGAATGAGATGCAAGGTTGATAAGCATGCAAAGTACGTACCACACAAACACCATTTTAAGTAAAAAAAATATTGTTAAAGAGCAGTATGAGTTATAGTTACTCCAAAAATGATTTATTTGGTTTAAGAGCTTCCTCAGGTCAAATTTCATTGCAAAATTATTACTCCAAATAACTGATGCTTGATGTGAAAGAGTGGAAATCTCCATCCTCCTCCATGGAGCTTTAACCTGCATCACAAGTTTACTCTCTTTGTGTACCTTTCTTCACTGTTGGGACTCATTATTTGTAATACTATAGTCTTTTGTATTGTTGATCTAATTCTCTTACATCTTAAATTTCATGTTTGTGTCCATGTATACTCTGTTGTGGGAATGCTTTGGTTACACTCACCTCAAGGTTCCTTTACAGTGTTTTCAAATATGGAGACAATGGAGATTTTGCTTTTCATTGAACACGTGAAATGCTATACAGTTTTAGGTTATAAAACCTGGATGTACATGTTAATGTTTGTGGTTACACACAGTGAACTGCAATGTCAGAGCATTAAACTGTCACTGTCTATTGTCTTGAATATAAAAAAGTTTCATAAGGTAAATAAAAACTTAATTTCTCCATTTTGGGGACAGAGGAACATGCTATCCCCCTTAGTGAATGCATTCTCTTTCATGTTATCGCTTTTGTATTGTATGATATCTGCTGAATACGATTGCCATCTTTTTTACAGGCTAAACCCATTAAGCTGATATATGCCTATGGAACAACAGATGAGATTGCTTACCACAGGGCCCGCAGAGGAACCAAGGAGGTCAACCTGCTGAATTACAAGTCCAAGACAACCTTACCCAGCCTCAACTACATCACTGCCACAGTGGAAAATGTAAGATTTTTCCTTTATTGACACATGACTAATTAATTCCCTCATTGTCTAACAGGAGAGGTGGAAAACAGTACAATTTACAATCAGTTTGAATGAACGTGTAGAAATATTACAAAACTATTCTGATACAAGTAGTCGTCCAAACAAAGACATAGACATGTGTTTCATTCACATTTATATTTATTTTTTGCAGGTCACTATCCCTCCCTTTCATACCTATTACCACTGCAAGGTCATGAAGTTTCCATACTTAAACAAAAAACATCATATATATCAGGTAATGTGATTCCATACATGAGATTTTTGACCTCACTCAAATGTTTTTGGTTGATTTGAGATTTCAAATGCCAGTCTGGACAGAATAATAGTTACAGTTAAGAAAAAAAAAAAAACTTTAATATGTTATCAGTAAGTGACACACAAGGTATAGCAGACATAACCTAATATAAAACTAGTCCATTAAGTGAAAAGGTAAATATAGAAATGAACTGGAAGCGCCATGATTTTCCATATTCAATTTCCCTTTCTACCTTTATTCATCATTCTTTAAACCTTCTGAACCAAACTGTACTTTTACCTCAGATTGAACCAGTGATTGACAACCCTGACATTGTTCATCACATGCTGCTCTACAGCTGCCCCTACTATGTGACACAACCCTCTGACAACCCATGTTTCATGGGCGACTTAGGGGACTACTGCTACGGGGTGGTGGCTGCCTGGGGAGTGGGAGGAGGAGTAAGTGAGAATGAAGCATCCGTTCTCTAGTTCTGGTCCATCTCTGAATACTTAGATTAATTTTGTTATGTGTCTGCAATGTATATCCATGTCAGTCATGTCATTGTTGTGTTTGTGTGAGTAAATCTCCAATTTATCCCTGAAACCTCAGGCATTTGAGTTCCCAGAACATGCTGGTATTCCTACTGGAGGTGAGGGCAGTGATAAGTTCTATAGGCTGGAAATCCATTACAATAACCCAACCGAGGAAACAGGTACATACTCCTTTTTCTACTGTCTAATATATAACTTTAACTTTAACTCTGTTTCTTGAATTGTGATATTACAATATATGTCAAATTTTGGTTACAGATGAGACATTTATTCATTCTGTGAAGGATTTAAGGTATTTTTTTGCTCTGTGCACTAAATGCCACTGACACAGTTCATGTATTCAAGCAATTTAATATTGCATTTTCATAAAGTTAGGGGACAGAGGCAGAGATTTTTAGTCACTAGTATAGGTCAAGTGTAAGTAGGTCAAGCCAATAGTGTCTTCTTCATTAAAAACAAAACAAAACAAAAAAACTTGTGCTCTGGCTGCTGTCTACATAATTACAGAATATGCATTGTGTACACTAACACATACTATATTACATACAGTATAGTGCTGGTGTATCTTAATTTCTTTATTCTGTTGAATCTTTATTACATGACTGTGGTACAACATACAACACTCTTTCTCGTCTCTCTCCGTACAGGCAGGACAGACAGCTCAGGATTGAGACTACATTATACAGACCAACTCCGGCAGCATGATGTGGGCATCCTTACCACAGGGTTGGAGCCATTTGGAGATATTAAGTACAACATCCCTCCCGGAGCCACTAAATTCCACAGCTATGGTGTGTGTAATACCACTCTCTTCTCTCAGGTATGTAGTGGCTCAATGTGGATTTCAAAAGGCAGGGGTGGTTTTTCAGAGACAAGATAGAAGGAAGATTGTTTCGTTGTTTACAACTATGTTCCTGATAGTCACTGCTTTCCAACCCTAGCTCATGAATCCTGTGCCTGACCTCCAAGTGTTTGCTGTGTTGTTGCACACTCACTTGGCTGGGAGGAAGGTCAGACTTGGCCATTTCAGGTAAGAAGTCAGTCAATATCTAAACTGAAAAATTACAAACCAGAATGACATATACGTTTGAAATAAAACTTAGAAACGGCCTCTTTATGTAAAAACTCAGTAACAAATTGTTGGTAATTACTTCTTGGTCTATGTAGAAATGGAAAGCAGATAGATTTCTTAGCCTTGGACGAGAACTACAACTTTGAGATACAAGAGACTATCAGTTTGGGGAACATCAAGACCATCAAGCCGGTGAGCCTCCATAAACCTATTTTACAACAAGCATTTTGACTTGATATCGTAAAGAATGCACAGATGCAACAAATTACATTAATTATGGTTCTGTTGTATGAACAATCTATAAGAACTTCCTTAGTTGGCTTTGGAGTGGTATGTGCACAAGCGCTTGACTTAGGTACTTTTCAAGGAGGAGTAGAGGAATAAAAATACCAGATCACCTATCCTGGTATAACATGCTGCTACACTGAGCTGCAATATCCACACCTTGCTGGTGCAAAGGCTATTGCATTTGTGCCCATATATTGATATGTTAAAAGGTATTTTTTAGTAAGTTATTAGTTGTTTAAACCATTGAAAACTATACAGTATTAACAGTGTTTACACATTACTTGTCTTACACTACAGGGGGATGATATTGTCGTTGAGTGCACCTACAATACTACAGGTCGTGCAGGATACACAAAGGTGGGTAGAGTAAATACTGTATGACCTAATGTGACACACTGTGTGCTTTAAATGAAGTCAGTGCTGTCCAAATAAAATCACAGAACCAACACGAAGACTTTTGTGTTCACTTTGAGGTTACAAATTAGCAGATTATGATGATTTTATGATGAAATATGTACAAATCAAATTGTGGTTATTGAAATAACATTTAAAACTTTTATATCTCCAAAGCTGGGAATCGCACACATTAACATTGAACACCTGCATCATTTAGTGCAATTGGATTAAATAATGCTGTAATGAATATTGAATACAAAATAATACAGCATAATTTGAAGACTAATTAAGAGCATTAAATTAATATACCACACACATAATACTACAATATTAAAGCACATGCCTCTCATAAACCTCTGCTGTCTTACACTTTGTGTTGAATTCATTCCCACATATAAAAAGAACAAACAAAATCAATCTCAAGTCTGTAATGACTGCCCCGTTTAATTCTTTCTTCCTTCAGATGGGGTTAGCAACTACCGATGAGATGTGCCTGGCCTTCCTGCTCTTCTACCCTGCAATCAGTGTCACTGGATGTGCTAGCCACCCAGATGTGACAAATCTGTCAATGGACAACAGTTACCAGTAAGACCTGATGCAGTCCTTCACTCTTTCACTGTGTGACTCTGGCTCCAGTGCTGACTTACAATCACTTTGCAGATTACATTCATGATATGTTTCTCGATATACTCTTTTTTAAGAATTGCTGAGTATGAGAGTTTGCTGAAGACCCTGCCACAAATTCAGGGGGTCTTTGATGATAACGTGAGTATCAGTCAGAATTGTATTATTGTGTCTTTGCTTTGTTAAATCCACTCTAATAAAGAAAGAAATGTTTTTCATCATGTTTAATACAACTAAGCAGTTTCTCTTAATATTTTATCACTCATAATTGGTCAAATATTTGTAAACTGGCTCCAACTTGAATTGATTCATTAGTAATAGTTAATAATTACAAATCCATCACCATTACTGGTATTTTTAGATTAACAAATTTGATTAATTTTTACACATATAACTCAGATCTTTTTGTGGCTTTAAAATGTTAAATTTGTCTATTGCTGGTGATTTTTTATAAGTTTTTTTTCTCATTCTCTTTCTTTCATTCTGTTCCCTCTAAGTTTATCTGAACCATTTTGTTGATTATTTATATAGCCTATGCTTTCAATAATACATCAAATTTATTTGTATAAGTAGTCTTTCAGCTGAAGACTTTTGCTGCTTTGAATGTGTCCACTACATTTAATTCTTTGTCCCATATAGAGCATAGAAAGTGAAGGTCTTTATTATCTTCCTATATGTGGTATTTAAGTCACTGACAACAAAGCATTTGTAGGTGCAGTATCATAAAAGAGATATTTTAATATATTTTTTTAAACTTGTCTTTTTCACAGATCACATTCTCAAGTTACCCAAATGGCACTGTCAGGGAGATGATGAAAACACCGACTGTCACTTGTCAGAATACCAACGTGTCAAGCGGAGGCACTTTCTGGATTTTGAACCCAGCAGCAGGAATCATATTTTTACTTGTCTGGATTGCACTAATGTGAAGTGACTGAAGAAGCAACAGATCCAATCCATCGTAATCTTTTAAATCTTTTAAACAACCCTATTTCTATTAAGAATAATCATGTTTACAAGACAGCGTGTGGATCGTTTCCTATGTTTTGTCTGTCTGCTCTGTTTATATCTTCTTCACCATTTTTTTTTATTAATTATCATTGATTTGATTTGATTTGACTGATTTGCTTTGCTGTCTTAATGTAAGCACAAAATTCTTTGCCATGTACACCTGGAGACAATTCATACCAAAAAGTAGTTTAATTTCACTATGTACGACGATGATAATTATAAAGGAACTCATAATTACATATTACTCATTAAGGCTATGATTAACGCTTTGACCAAATGTATGCATTAGAAAGATTATATAGCACTAATACATTTGCATTTATTGCGTGTGTGTACTTGCACTGTAATTGTGTTCACTAGCCTATATGCACTGTATGAACTGTATGCACTGTCATACACCCACATGTTTTAATGTGTAAATTAGTTATATAATAGAGACTATTAATCACTCGTTCAATAAAGGAAATCTCCCAAATAATATATAAAATTTTATTGCCGTGTAACAGTCTAGAAAAATGTGCATTATGCACTTCTACCTGTAGTTTCACAGGCTTTCCTCGGGGTGGAGCTCTCACTTAATTTGCCTGTTTGTCATTTGGCTGTCAGGGAATGAATGTGTACAGCTAGCCGGCTGGTAGCTTTGGCAATGTTGTTATTATCAGAATGATATCGCAGCGGGACAGCGGAGAACTTGCTCGGTTTTATACTGTCACAGACCCCAAGAAGCACCAGAAAGGCTATACTGTGTACAAAGTCACCGCAAGGGTAAGGAGAGAGAGAGAGAGGATGGGGACTCTTGACAGCTAGGCTAAATGCTAGCTGTTGTTAGCCGTCTAGCTTGAGCTAAGCTAACAGTGGTAACCTCTTAGTGATTAGCTGACAGTGGTAACAGCTTTTATGAACACCACAGATGTAACTCACAGACACATTCAGATTTGCTTATGTTTTAAAATATGGGTTTCTACACCTTGTGGGTTGTCTATAGCTGCTAACGTTACATTAGCAATATTAGCCAGAATGACTGAATCCGACCTAAACGGTGTTAACTGCTTGATAGCTAACTAGTTTACGGTAGACGAGCATTAAAGCAGGGGTATTTTTGTTCAAAACACATAACAATAATAAGATAGCTGGTTCATATTGTCATTATTTTTAAAGGCAAGGTTAAATGCATTGAAATAAGTGATTGTCGTTGTGTGGTATCCTTAATAGAAAGTCAGTCCCACTGTTAAAGCTGGGCAGGAGAGATGTGAAAGTCTCAGCATTATTAACCTAACCTAACCCATGGCTGCTCTATATCCGTCCCCTAGTTTTGGGTGCTGCTGTATAAATTATTTTAAGATCCTAGGGAAAAAAATTCAACTCCAGTTTTGGGCATCCGGGCTGTAATTTGTAAGCACAGCCCACCCATGCCCGTGCACAGCCTGCAGCAACTCACAGGTCATGTGCTGGTAATTGGAGAAGTTGTTTCCTGATGATACAATGGAGAGACATGTCCCTTAATTTATCTGCACTTGCATCATTGGCTTTGGCTGTGTGTGCTATGATTTTACTGATATATGGCTGAGTTTCTTTGTCTCTGCTTGCCTGCCACTCTGCTTGTTATGAATGCTGGTGATGTCTCCCTCTTACACTCAAGACTACCATCACTGGCTTTATAATGCACTCCATTGTCACACTCAGAGCTGTGTCCCTGCTCATGCTTTCAGCAGCCCTACAAGAAAGTCTTTGCAGCAAAACCAGCAGCACTCACAGCTTGGTACTGTACTTTTTAGCTAGGAGCCACCGAAATGGAAGTTTGTAAAGTTCTCTTCTCCCCCTTTCACACAGATAATCTCCAGGAAGAACCCAGAGGATGTCCAAGAGGTAAGACACGAAGCCATTATTTTTATATGTGAGACTTTCAAAGACCAGTATAATGTCACGTTTCACTGTTTGCAGTTTTATTTATTTATTATATAATTTATAAGAATATATATAGTTAATATCATTTAGTATTTATTCAAGTAATTTCATCATATATTAGTTGAACTTGAGTTAGGTGCTTAGTAGTAACATGTTAGACATGTGTGGCTCAGTTCCTCGCAGATTAGAATTTATAATGCAAAGTTTAATTTAAGCGAAGATTTCAGCCTACATCAGGAGAATTATTGCAATGCTCATTTGCATGTATCTATAATTAAATGCAGTGTTTCTATTCAATGGTAGTGCACTTCCAAGCTCACTGTCTATACATCTATACACCCCAGATGCTTTAAAGTATTCCCCTTCCTTATGGTGTGACTAAAAAGACACATATATGGTACATACTATCTTTATTTAACACACACACAGAGGAATGCAGTCTAGCTTGGAACCAGCGCTAATGCAGCAGGCATGATGTCAATTACCGCATGTGAGTCTGAGAAAGACAAGAGAGGAACATACCTCCACTGCTGAACAGGGCTCCTGTTTGCGAGTGGTGCTCAGCCCAGTTTGCCTCACACCAGCCGCCCAGCCAAAACTTAAGCACACCGGACTTGAATTTCAACTTTAGGCATTTAACCTTTGCTTTACCCTACAGCGTTAAGACCTTTTTCTTTTACCAGGTTTGTGATTTTATATTTTAAGTTTTACTGTACAAAAAGGTTCATGTGAAATTGTTTAAATGCTGGAGCATAGGAACATAGCTGATTCATGTTATTCTTACAACATAGAGTGGTTTAAATTATGTTTTTAAATGTTTTCAGTCTTGTTTAACATGATATAAAGATTGTCTTGTATATCTCTCCTGTCCCTCTTTTTGTAGATAACAGTGTGGAAAAGATACAGTGATTTCCGGAAACTTCATCAAAACCTCTGGCAGCTGCACAGGAATGTATGTAGCCAGTCGGAGCTGTTTCCTCCCTTTGCCAAGGCCAAAGTCTTCGGTAAGAAATTTAATTTTATCAAGTCATATGTAAGAGCACATTGCAGTACAACAGGAAGATAATTTTAATCTGTGTCTTGTGTGCTGCACTTGTATACAGCTGATTTTATTGTATAATATTAAGTAATATTGGGATTTTGGTTTTGGATCTTGGAAACTACAGATTTGTTCACCTGCATTTTTCTATGTGTTCTTTCACAACATGACACAGATGTGCTCTGTTTGGTGGCATTTAATGATTTTGGTGACTTTTCTCAAACATTTCCACTGGTTTATGTAAATGTTTGAAGACCAAAAGACTTTTTTTAATATGTATGACTTGGATGTAAGCACGCAGAGCTTTCTTCTCTTATTAGATCTTAAAATCCTCTTAGTATGGTGATTTCCTCCAAAGTGGTGAAAGTGAAACTGTGATAGTTACAGACTTTGATATAGGACAATAAATCCTAGAGAAGAATAGGGAAGTAGTGATTACTCTGCCCCCTTGAGGCAGCTTAGTGTTAGTGCTCAGCCAGCATGCACTACTCTTAATTTGATATGATCATTTGTTTAAGGGTTATATTACTGCATGTGTGCTCATGTGTATCTTTGTATCCATGTATGCATGTGTAGGTCGTTTTGATGACTCAGTGATTGAGGAAAGGCGACAGTGCTCTGAGGATCTGCTACAGTTCTCTGCTAATATCCCTGCTCTCTACAGTAGTCAGCACATCCAAGATTTCTTCAAGGTAGCCGAACACACAAACGCATAAACACAAACATAAACTGTAGACAGACTATGACTGGAAAGTTTTTTTAAATTGTTTCCCAGGGAGGCGAGGTCCACGACGGCTCAGAGCTCATTGGACCTGCCGAGCCCTTTTCTGACTTCCTGGCAGACAGTTTGTCTGACTGCAGCTCTGATGGTAGAGTTACATACAATAACTCCTCCTCAAAATGAATATTCCTCTTAATTTACTATCACTTTTAATTCAGACGTGCTCAGATATGTGTGGACATGTTTTTCAGTTCAAAGAGACATCAGCGGTGCAGAGGATTTGACCATCACATCAGAGTATGGAGGTAGAGGAGTTTGAATCCATTATATTTCCCAAATTTTTGTTCATATATAGAGCCGCTATGACGTGTGCATGTAAGTATCTGTCTATTAACTCTGACATCCTCTACCTTCCCAGGCCCGTCCAGTGACAGCGACCTGACCTCCCTGGCTGTGGACACAGACTCTTTGGCTGAGCTGGATGATGGCATGGCCTCAGGCCGCACCTCCCCAAACCAGCCACAGGGGGGAGCCACCAACATTAGCAGCAGCTGCAGCCCTCGCTTGCCCTCCCTGCACGAACGCCGCACCCCGTCTCCTGCCCCAGCTCCTGCCTCCTCAGCCCCTAACCCAGAGGTCAGCTGGCCTGGCCGAACACCACTCTTCTCTGGCAGTCTGAGGAAAGCCAAGGAAGTGAAGTCAGATTACTTAGACAAAGCCAGCGAGCTGATCTGTTTGGCTGTAGAGAAGGAGAAGGTGCAGGACTACCAGGCAGCTTTTTCTTGCTACCGCAGTGGAGTGGACCTGCTACTGCAAGGAGTGCAAGGTCAGTTTGGTCAAGTGGTGTTCATTAGGGTGTTCACAAGGGTGTCATTTAAGACAAAGAATAAAAAAAAAAAAACATACTTTTTTTTCTTTTTTTTTAGCTGACCCATGTTTTGTAAAGCCTTTACTCTGGTTACCCAAAGTTCAAAGAAAGAAGGGACAGATATTCACGTGCAGAT
Organism: Thunnus albacares; assembly: GCF_914725855.1. Lineage (NCBI taxonomy): Eukaryota > Metazoa > Chordata > Actinopteri > Scombriformes > Scombridae > Thunnus > Thunnus albacares. The sequence continues at coordinate 13,902,652 of NC_058121.1, read as the reverse complement.
GTATTATTGTTAAAAGCAATACAGGAGGTTTTTTTATCCATATCTTCATATGGAATTTTAATTACTTTACCATAAATGTGCAGCAGTGCCACAACTTTTGTGTAAGAAGATGACAGTTTCTGTCACTGGAGACCAGAGGTTGATGAAAAAGTCTCTAGAGCAGCACTTAAATTCATGGGCAGCAGCTATTTTACTGAGTAAACTAATAAAGTGGAACCTCCCTGCCTGGTGAACACCCACTTCTTTCAAACTTCATGTCTCCATTTTATTATGTAGGGTTTCTATTAAAAAGTTAAGTAGTCTCCAAGCCCAGATTCAAACATGATGAAGCTCCCCCCAGAGCCAATGATGACATCATACAACTGTTTTCACAGAGTAATACTCTCCATAACTAGGAAACACTAGGAAACTAGGAAATCTTCCAACCTTGACCTCGAAAAGTGTGGAGAGGAAAACCTAAAAGACACCACTTTTTGGGGAGGTTTCATGAGCTTGTTACAAAAATAACCTACCATTTTGTCAGTTAATATAAATCTAGTACAGAAATGTTCAACCCAGCCCTATAAAAACTGCTTCATAAACAAAAACTGTTGATCTCACTCACCCCTTTTTCAGGTGAGCCCAGTCCCACACGGCGAGAGGCAGTGAAGAAGAAGACTGCAGAGTATCTGATGCGTGCAGAGCAGATATCCAGTCAGTATCTGAGAAGCAACATGGGTCAAGGGTCAACGCAGACAGTGGTGAGTGGGAGGGAAATATCACTGACCAGTGTGCATCTGTGAGATTATGCCAATGTGTTTTATATGCATGCATTCACTAGTGTCCTTAAGTCTCTTGAAGCAGTGTATCAGAGAGTGGTTGGGTTTATGACAGGGGACAACATCAGTGTCCCCTGTATCAGGAGACAACATCAGGAGATTGCTTGACCTTACTGAAGATACAGAGGATATCTTTGCCTTTTGCTCCTGTGCACAACTTTGTTATCTAACCTACCATCTTACATTTGTTGTCTCTAACAGTTTGGATTAAATCTACTTCTTGCTCTTAACAAACTTGCTCTCAAGAATACTGTACTTGAAATAAATTAGTCTTTGCAAGAGAGGGTCAAGGTACCTAATCAATATGACATAACTGCATACCATAAAGTTTTTTTTTTGTTATTGTTGTTTTTTCTCAAGGCGATGGGGGCACAGTGCTGCCCTTCCACTAGCAGAGGAGGCCAGCAGAATCCATCTGAGGAGCTGAGAACTTACAGAGTGTTGGGGGTCATAGATAAGGTCAGTTTGATATTGACAAGTCTTTGAACTTTTAGCCAAACTTTGTGATTTGACTTGTTCCAGCTATAATCACAATCAACAATTTGTCCCCCAAGACAGCGAGTAAGGGACATGAACAAATAAATGGATCACAATGTTAAGATCAGTGATCAGTGTTGTATGTGTCTTTGTAATGACATCCTTGTTGCTCAGTGTGCTGCACTGCAATGATAATGTGGAAGGAATGAAAAACTTGATCAGAATCATCTTCTTTCATATTACTGGTAATATGGAAGGAGATAATTCTTACGGTGAAAACAAAACAATAATTGTGGCCTAACAGAATTAGGCCCAATTACACTTGGGTCCTGTGATTGCAAAGATTTATTTATTTATTCATTGCCCCTCCTGAATATATGTGGATGGTATCCATCTTGAAATTTCTCCTCCTTGTGTCCTTCTTCGACCATCTCTTTTATCTGAAGCAATAAAACGTAATAGATTTACTGGATGGTATAGTAAGGGCTGAGCGTGTGTATGTTTAGCGCCAGTTATGACTACCACAAGGTCAGTTCAGGTTGCTGGTCCTCTCAACCAGCTGCCGGCGAAGCAACTTCACCACTCAGCCATGAAATGACTTGGCAAGCAGCTCAGAGAGCGGCACACAACATTGAATCAATGATGCTCATCCTGCACACACACACAAAACCCTAAGGAAAATGTTGACACAATACCAACATGTGTTGCTCTGCAGAGGTGCATGGAAAATCCACAATATGTCAGAAACAAAGTGGACAGACAACAAAAAAAAACAACAAAAAAACACCATAAGTGGAAACTAAGCTATCCAGAAATGGCCCAGCTTCCCTCTCCTCTTTCTCCTGCTCCTCCTCCTCCTTTCACTTTTAATGGGGACAGAGGGGACAGATGGAGAGAGCTCCTCACCCTACTACCCCCCCCCCCACGCGCGCCCCTCCTCTCCACCTCCCCCCTTCCCTGATGTTTGTGTCTTAATTATATTAGCGCCCTGGCTAGCACAGCCACTCTGTTTACTCACAGCTCCATTCATATCCATTTAGCCTGCACCTGTTTGGTCCCAGCCAGGGTCACATGCAGAGAACGCACCCACAAAACATACGCATGCACCACACTATACACAAACACACATACACACACACACACACTGGGTCACACACATACGCTCAAGCTCTCCCCTGAGACGGTGATGGAGCACAAGAGCAATGGAGATGTCAGAGAGAAAAGGAGGGCTAAAGGAGGGAGGAAATGAAAATGTTAGGAAGAAGAGAAGAGAGAGGGAGAAAGTAAAGGGAAGTGACGTGAGAGATGGAGCTCCTTTTTTTTTTGTCGGAATATTGGTACAGATGGAAGGAAAGTCTGGATTTAGAGATGGCACTGGCAGCCATTACTGTGACATATTTTTCAAGTAAAACATCTGCTCCCAAATTGAAAATTTTTTTCCATGCAGAAAAGAAAGGTGTGCGTCTGAAAATATGAACATAAATTTGAATGACTAGCCCTTTGTCTTGCAGATTGCTTCTATGTCCTTTTTAAATGCATTTCTAAAGATATGTGCTTTTGATCTCTATTTTTTTTTTTTGCTATGGTTCTTTTTTTTTGCTACTTTTGATATCATAGGCTATTTGGCTAGGGCTGCAACTAAGTATTATTTTCATCATCAATTAATTGTCATTTATTCTTTGAAATAATTTGATTTAATCAAAATGAAAATGGTGATATACCAATTTTATTGCCAAATATATTACCAAAGATATTTCATTTACAGTGACGTGACTGGAAAAGCAACTATTGTCACATTGTAGAAAATTGATATAGGTGTATCTCAGTGTGGTAGTTTGTGAAAAATTAAATAAAATGAAAATGAAGGGGAAAAAATTAAGTTTAGACTGCATTATTGCAGTATTACCAATTTTAAAAGTTTGCTATCTTTGCTTAATAAATGACTTTAAGAATTAAATGATTATTAAAATTTTTGTTGATTAAGTTTCTATCCTTCAACTGATCATTTCAGCTCTACTTTTGGCTGATATAGTATATGGACATCTATAAATTCCATTTGTGTTTTGTGGATGGGACTTTGGCTAACACAGCAGTGTTAATGCCAGTTTTTCCAGTATCATTTAGGGACCTACATTTATCTTGCAGTGACCCTTGAGGGGGCCCTGACCCAGTAACTGAAAAACACTGCTCTGGAGGACATAACCACTATATCATCTTAGACTGTGTATGTCTCATCATGCCTGGCAATTAATGGCACTCTTCCATCACAGGTTCTTTTGGTCATGGACAAGAGAACACAAGAGACGTTCATCCTCAAAGTAAGTGTAATATGTGTGTGTGTGTGTGTGTGTGTGTGGGTATGTGTGTGTAAATCCCGCATCCTCATCGTCCTAACTGTAAGTGTTAGTGTGAAATGTGCCAGAAGCCCCTGTGTGTGACCGGTGTAATTGATTCTAATGGGCCTGTCCCTGTCAGCTCCTCTGCTCTCAGGTGTGAGACGTGTGCCAGACGCCAACGCACAGCACAGGCACAGATGACTACACACAACGTGTGCACACACATACAAGCATATCTACACACGCTCGCTGCCAATGTGAACTTTACGTGCAGCACTGATAGATTTGTGTGGCTCTTTTAAAGTCACGCGCTGTATGTGGCTTGATGAATCCAGTGACTTTGGGTTTGCCATGGGGCATAGCTGGCAACTCGTTAATGGGAGGTTTCTCCTTTGCCACACTCCCTTCCTCTCTTTCTTTTTTTTTTTTTTTTTTTTAATACACCTTATTCTTCGTATAACCTAAATGCTCACCTTCCTCTTCCTCCTCCCATCTATGCCCTCCTCATTTGGGTTAATTCTCCTTTTCTCCTCTTGTCCTTAAATGCACTGTGTCTCACTTTAATTACTCACTGCCTCTCCTCTTCTCTTAATCCCTGCAGGGTCTGAGGAAGAGCAGTGACTGTGGAAGGGCTAAGAGGACCATCATGCCTCACTCTGTGCCCCACATGGTGCAGCTGAAGAAGTTCATTGTCTCTGAAGACACTGTGTTCCTTTTGCTGCAGTATGCTGAAGGTAAGACACACATCTCATGCTTCCCTCCTTTGTCTTTTTTACCTCCAACCGTCCTTTCCCCTCCTTCACCTGATCCCTCTTTCTCTCTTCTCCCATCCCTTTCTCTGCCCTTGTTCTAGACAGATGTTTGATAGAGATGGGTGTGTGTCACAGGTCATTATTCTGAATACCAGGTGGCGCCATGCTTTATTAGCTATGCCAACACCTGGGCCTCCTTAAATCCCACTCACACTAGGTTGTGTGTGTAGCTCGTGTGTGGGTGAATGCGTACAATGAAATGCAGCCATATTTTTTGATGCCCTGTAACCTATTCAATCTGGTGTACTCCATTACCACCATGCGCTAATATTAGTGGACAATATTGAATATCATACGGGGCTGTACGACATGATCTAATAAAGCTAATCAAATGCAAGAAAAGACACAGATTCACCACAGTTGCATCCCAGCTCTGTGATTCAGAAAACTGAGGGTCTATCTTCATGCTTCTATAGGATGCTGTTCTTAAACATAGTAGCTGATGGGTTGAATGAGAATAGACAGGCAGACACAGAGAGGCAGTGACCTGAGTGACATTGGACAAAACAACATGTGGATGGTTTTACTTTCTAAACCATCGAGCTGCCCCGCTATCATTATCATCACTGTGAACTCCCTATCCATTCTCATCACACACAACAGATGCTGGCTTCCAATTTGCTTTCACAGCTCTGTGTGTGTGTGTGTGTGTGTGTGTGTGTGTGTGTGTGTGTGTGTGTGTGTGTGTGTGTGTGTGTGTGTGTGTGTGTGTGTGTGTGTGTGTGTGTGTGTGTGTGTGTACGTACGTGCATGCTTGCGTGTCTGTGTGCACGCACATGTAAGAGAGAGACAAGTTAAAATGTTAACTTTACATTGGGAACCTAAAACACAAACACACACACCCAACCCCATATACCCAAATTAGTTGCAATTGTTTTTGTTTACCTTGGTTACTCATTCATAAGTGGAAACTAATGAGCATTTTCTCCAAATAGTCCCTGTAACTAAGAAGCCCCAGAAACCAAAGTCAGGAACTAAAAGTCTCTATTGCGCATTGCCTTTTGCATTGCCATATTTTGCATTTTCCTGAAGAACCGTGAAAATTAGGTAAACAGATATTAGGTAGACTGTTAGCTGTCTTTTTTTTATGCGCAGTGTTTTTCATGTGCATTTGTAATTCACTGCTGTGCAACTCTGATACTTGAAGAGACCTACAGACATTGGCAAGGAGACTGAACCCACCAGAATAACGTCTGGTTATTTTTCTGCTCGAGGCTTGATTACCAACTGGGCAAAAAGCAACTATGCAGCAATCTCCAGACTCTGAGGGGCCCGAGTTGTCTATGTGGCAGTACTTTGTGGTACTTTGATTAATTACAAATGAGTTTGGAAAAATTAACCACTAAAACTTGAAATGGTAAGGGCCATGAGATGGCTCCTTCACTTTTCTCCAATCTTGAGGTCCTGTCTTATAGAGGGGCCCTGTGTCAAAATCTAGATTTAACAATTTTAATATTTCAGTTGGTATTATACTAACATGTTACATATTTTTTAACATCTAGGCTATACAAATTTGTTTTATATTAAATTAATCAAAAACTAACTGACATACAGTAAACAGGTTGTATTCTAGCCTAGAAATACTGGTTGGTTTATGGGGCAAAATGGGTTGGGGGGGATGTGTATGTGGGGGCTCAGTGGGGACCCACAGCTAGCATGTAACCGTATTGAAACTACTTTAAGAGTGGTCTAGACGTCTACGCGTTATATAACTTTGTTTAAACATCAATAAACCATCCCTAACCCAATGTTGCTACTGCTTGCACCCAGTGATCGCGTACTGTGTGAATGAATGCTTTTCTTTGACCAGTGCTGCTACCCCCAGAGCAGTGACTTTTTTGGAGACAGAGAGTAGGACCCGAGACCCAAATATACACCATGGTTTAGTTGAAACACAGGTTGCTATGTTTCTAAAATTGTTCCTGGAAAAGATCATGTGTGTAAAAAAAAAAAAAAAAAAAAAAAAAAAAAGTAATTACCCAGACTAGCTTGGTTTTCTTTCTTATTTCGCATTCCTTCTCCTTCCTTTCCTTCTCTGTTTATCCATGTTATTGGAGACACCCTTCTTTATTTTTTCTAATGCCCTGTTCCTTCATCCTCAGGTGGAAAGCTGTGGTCTCACATTGGAAAGTATCTGCGCAATTCCAGCCCAGAGGAGAGCTTTGACATTCCTTTCATCCAAAAGAGCCACACAGCAGCTGTACACTCTCCACAACATGCTGTACCACAGCTGGGTGTAGATTCAGCCAGTTCTGGCTCAGGGCCTCTTACTGATTCTGATCCTGTCTCAGGGCTGCAGAATGAAGGGAAGGACCTCATCACGTCCCCTCATAAAAGCGTTCTCCCTCCCAAAATTATCAAACAAATTGGAGCCCAATCAGACTCTGGAGCCACCTCTGAGGAAGAGTGCACCAACAGTTATTTAACACTGTGCAATGAGTACGAACAAGAGAAAGTAGAACCAGATACACTAGAGGAGGAGGAAGAGAAGAGTGAACAAGAAATGTTGTCACTGGAAGTGCCGATTACTTCCTCACGTAGCCGCTCACTACTCAGCAACGACAGCCTCTCTTCACCTATCAGCTCTCAGGAACTTGGCTTTTTCACCGAATCGTCAGACAAAAGCGGACCCAACCATGACAATGAGCAATACCATGGCACGGAACAGGACCACGGCGACGTCTTTAGTCCATTGTCCTCGCCTGCTGTGCCTCTGTCTTTGGATCAGTCCAAGCACACACCAATGGAGTTTTTTCGTATTGACAGCAAAGACAGTGCAAGCGAGGTGACCTGCCTCGACTTGGGAGAGCAGCGCACCTCACATAAACAGGTCCCCATCTTTTCTACATCTGACCTGGGCTCAGATGTCACTGAGGATCTTCCAGAGCTGGCTCAGGAGGTCAAGAGCCACAGCTCGGAGCTTTGGGGGTTAGACTGTAGTGATAAAGGTTCCAATGAGTCAGTGCCAGTCATTTCATTTAAAGAGGCAGTAGTGGAAGATGAGGGTCAACCACCAGACCTTTTGGTCAACCTGCCTGCAATGAGCGGGACTGTAGACTCTTTACAGGAGGAATTAGAGACTTCAGGGGTGAGTGTGGGCCTGGAGGCCACAGCCTCTCCTCAAAAGTTCATCCAGCCTGATGTTTTACAGCTTCACAGCCAGCCTGAGGAAGAAGAGGAGCAGCCACTAGAGCAGGAGCTTTCATCTTTGTGCACAGCCTCTGCAACTTGTGACACTAATGTTGCATCTTCCTCTCCCTTGACCTCACTATGGGGTGACTACAGCTTGGCTTATGGACAAAAGGCCTCAGAGGAAATGGGGGTTGATCCTTCATGCCAAAATAACGATCTCTTGCTTGATGCCCCCATTCCAGTTACTGACTCGGTTACTGAGAAACTAGAGCCCAGCATAGGCATAAACACAGATGTGGTTCCAAACTCTAGTGGGAACAGTGAAGGCTCAATCCCAGCGACAAACGGCACTGAGGCCTGTGCAGTGGTTCAGAGTTTATTAGATCTTGATGGTGAATCATCAAGAATTATTAGTAATACAGGTGGCAGTGCATTTGATAAAGAAGTATCGCGGCTGTTTGCAGAGCTGGACGAGCTGTCGTTGGCTGCATCCCAAGCACGTATCCCGGAGGCGTTTGTACGGTGCTGGGCTGTAGAGATGGTGACAGCCCTGGATTCACTGCACCAAGAGGGCATCATCTGTCGAGACCTAAACCCCAACAACATCCTGCTCGACCACCAAGGTTAGACATCCATTTTCACCAAAGCCTCTTTTCTCATGTTTTCTCAGTGTTATAGATAAGGATTTCTGTAAAAGTTGATTGGACTGAGAAAATGCAAACCTCTGCTAACAGCTACTGAGCTTCTTTAAAGCTGGACGATGATTATTGGCTTGAGATCTAAATATTAAACAGTTGCACTTTACTTAGCAAGAAACCAGGAAACTTGAGGTTAATCTTCTCATTGCTAGTGAAAAAAAATTGAACTTTCAACTCCTGAAAAAAACACAAGAATGATGAATTTAGTTGCACTGAACGGAGGCAGAAACGATCAATAACGTACCGATTGTTAGGTTGTCTTTTGCAATTTTAACTGGAGGTATTTCAGACATAAATAGTTCAAAAAAGACTTAATGAAAACCCTATAGTTGCTTGTTGACATCTACTCATATTTCTCCTACAGTAAGCATAAAATCACTTTCCTCTGAACCTGCTGTAACATGTTTATGTCATATTTGTTGACCAAATATCTTTTTCAAGATATGAAGTTAACATCCCTGCTTATTCCAGTCTTAAAGCCGGTTCCGGTCTTAGAGCAGGACTGTTTCCGTCAAACCATGATCTAATCTGTTTACCAAAATGAAGGCTCTTCCTGAAGAGAAAATGTTGTTTTACCAGGAGGTCACAGATTCCCCCTCAACTTCTTCTTTTGTGGTCCTACAATCATCTCTCTGCACCTCGTTATCAACAAGCGTCTAATTAGCTGAGTGGCTGTTTTCGTCTCCCTGGTGGTAATTATTGTTCTAAAGGGCCCATCAGCGGAGTAGTGTGGTGCATCAGTCTGGCTAGCCCAGGCTAATGGCCACGGCTACCTAATGACACCATTAGTTCTAATGATAGCGTTAACGGGTAGCCGCTAAACAGGAGTAATCGCTGAGGCTGTGTGCTTGAAAAGCTCGCGGAGGGATGCAGAAAGGAACGGAGGAAGGAAGTGCTCTAAAGGTGAGCAAACAGTTTGAAAAGTAGAAAGTCAGAGTGACACTCGACTGTGTGAGTGATTAGAGGCTGAACGTTAGAAGAGTGTCTCACACTTCAACTCCGAGCTGAACACTTTCTATTTCTTTCTCCTCAGGTCATGTTCAGCTTACTTACTTCTGTAGCTGGAGTGACGTGGAGGAGTCCTGTGACAAAGAGGCCTTTGCCAACATGTACTGTGCACCAGGTGAGACATACATACCTTTCCTCTATCTACTCCTGCTTCACTTCCTCATTTTGTGTGTGTTTGTCAGTTAGTAGGTTTGTGTGGGATTAATTCACTTTCACATACACTTTCCCACGGTCACAAACCCCTCATTCATAGCCAGACATGAATAAACTATCCAAGTGAACATACGCTACTCTTGAGAATAGAAACACATGAACACTGTGATTGATTTTTACTCATAGAATGACAAAAGTCTGTATGCACAGGTGCTCTTTCCTTTCTGTTCTTCAGTTCTGTTGCTGTTTTTAGATTAAAGGAACCATATATAAAGGACACACACAGTATACACCATGGTAGTGTTACTTTACATTTTGATTAACACATGGATTGGTTAATATCTGCAGGGTAAACTGGGAGTAACTGTTTTTTTCAGTGTCTTGCAGTCAGTTTTGTGAAGCTGGATCTTGTTGTTGTTCTCTAGTTGTCCTGTAGAGTGTGCTGCTGCGCAACAGTGAGCCAGTGGTATGGTAACCCTGTGTGTTGCCCCCAGCAGGCTTGTGGCAGCTCTGGCATGCTGTTTAAAAGCTGCCTAAAACAAACTGCTGCTAGACTACAACACCATGTCCCTACTTAGCACTTCTGTGTGTGGAGGGTGTGTGTGTGTGCACACATAAACACACACACACACACATTTGACATCTATGGGTGGATACCTTTTCCAATATGCTCCTGCTTTAAGTGTATGGCTTCACACTCGGGCTGTTGGGTAGCTAATGTGTGATGTGTTTAATTACGTCTTTCTTAACTATGCAGGATTAAAAGAAAAACATTAGCTGAAAACACTAGACGCACTCTGAGACGTATACAATGACCCTCACACGCATTCACCCTCCCACGCACTTGTATTAAGCTATTCATCCTCTCTCTCTCTCAAGCCAGGAAGGTCACTTCAGATTTAAATCCTCCTTGTGTCTAGAATGTACAGTATGCCACTGTTGTAATAAATCTGAAAGCAAAAAAATGCTCTATTTAATATCCAAAGTGTGCATTTTTATTCCCTTAGCAACAGTGTGTTTAAAAGCCTACTAATGGAAATAAAAGCACATAGACATATGTTCCAGTGGCCAGCAGTAGATGACCTAAAGATACAGGAGTAAAGCTCAGCACAAGAACCTGTATGCATAATGCAGCTTAAAATCTAAGTGCTACACCGAGACATATTTCCATTTAAGTCATTGTGTAATTAATGTTCCTGTTATTATCAATATTAGCAAAGAGTGATTTTTACACAAGTGAAAATGTGGGGGTGGTAGGTTTGGCAGGTACCTCGGTAAAAATATTGGAATAGGTGATCAAATATATTAATGAATAGCTGGATTTTGACAAAATATACAATTAACTTTTAGTTTATTATCCATACATTTTATGTTTTAGTCATTAGTTGCAAATCAACTGAAGTAACTTGCAACTAATGACTATTTTCATCATCAGACAATCTATAAATTTATTTTTCATGAGTCAATTCAAATGTATGTGTTCAGATTACCTTTTTTTTCTTCTTACCAAAGGCATTCAAATTACTGTGAAATGATGTGAGGGTAAAAAAAAGAAAATTGGTCAAATCATAATGTTTAAGAAGCCATGAGCATTTTTTCAACATTTGGTGTTTTCACTTGATACTAGACTTCAACATTTAATCAATGGTCAAAATTGTCTTTAAGTAATTAATTATACATTGGTTAATTCACAATTTATTTATAATGACTATAAATTTTGATGCCGTTTTAGTACGATGACTAACATGGGAAAAATCCAAGTTGGACACAGTGTCTGGGGGATGGGGAGTATGGTTGGAAAAAAGAAACTTTGGTGTAATCAAATGAATGCGAATGCACCAACATCCTGCTCTTGACACATTAAATGTCATGTCATCGGTACTGTTTGAATCATATTTAGTTTGTGTCCACATTCAGCTCACTCAAATCTTAATATGAACAGAACTGATTTGAGAATATTTTTACAACCAAAGATGCTCAGTAAAAAATATGAATGTCAGCTCTTCAGTGAACTGAAGTGGAATGAAAGTGACCTCAACCCAGGTGTGAAAGGTCTTGTTAGTTAAACGAGTGTTGATCTCATGTGGATCAATGAATGAAATACATATCACTAGCCAGCAGGGGGTGTGTTATGCTGCTGTTGAGCATAAAGACCACTTCCACATCTATTGATTGTCCTACTCAAACACATGCAACTTTCTCTCTTTTTCTCATTCGTCTTTTACGGTCCATCTTTTCATTGTTATTGTTAAATTTGGGTATAAGCATATTGCAAAGGAACGGCTGTTTTCTATTTTGCTTGCTTATATTTGTTCTATACCTGCAGACCCCTACAGTTGGTACATGCGTATATCTGATGTATGTGCCTGTTAACACACACAAACAGAGGTTAGTGAATGTGTGTCTCTTCTGCCCTTTTTATGTATTGCTGTTTATCCAGACAGGGTCAGCTCTAGCGATAGCTTCATTCCCGATGACAGATTTATGACTGTTTGCCAGAAAGCTAGCGGGGGGCCTGCTGTGACCGTATGTGCATGTGTGTGTGTGTGTATATATATGTGTGTGTGTGAGAAGGAGGGAAACATGTTTTCAAAGCGACCACATTCACACCCAAAAAACACGGGAGTGGACTCGGAAAAATACAGTGGCAGGGTATTAATCTGTTTATTCTGCACTTCTGCTTATTTACTTTCTCGCCATTTCGTCATCACTGATAAACATCAGATGGCAAATGTTTTGTTTCCTAGTAAGAAAAAAAAAGAAGCTGCTGAGTGACAAGGTGGCGAAACCTAATTTGAGCTGAAACGGTAATTGTTTATTGTTCTGTTGAGAGGGAAGCAAGGCCAAAACCGATTGTCTTCAACATCTAAGAAAAGGGAAATTCAGTATTCTTCCCCTCTGAGTAACAAGTCAGTTACTGAGGACTCTCATGACATGCGCTTTTGTTTTCAGTTTTTTATTTTTCCCGTGTACCTGCTCGGCCACAGCGTGATCAAATGGAAGATAAAGTTTACTTCCCCTTTTGTCACTGAGCTGTCATCTCAGTATTTTGAAAAGCTTTTCAAGTAAGACATTGTACCCTGAAAGCACTTCTGCTTTATTATTTGAATATTTTCACTTTTTCCTCATAGTGAAGACGGGTAGAAGTATTTGTTTATTTAGTTATGTCAGCAGTTGGCAACACTACTGAGCCACACCAGCTCATAAGACACACATTCACAGTCTTGGAACATCATATTGTATACCGATCCCTCCTTACTTCCTACCTGCGTATGCTTTACTTCCTCTTTCAACAATGACTGTCGGTTAAGTTTTTAGGGAAGTCTGTCTAAGAGGAGAAGAGAGAAAGTTCCTTATGGCCCCCAGGAGAGAGGAGATGGAGTGTGATTAAGATACAGAGCAGGAGGGAACTGCATTGTTTAGGGGAAAGGGAAGAAGAAGAGGCCATGAGGTGAACACGCTGTATTGTTGTACCTCTTCAGTATATTCTTTGTTTTCTTAGATTTCTCATGATACCTTTTTGAAAGTGTTCAAGAACTGAAAATGCCAGGTTGAAATTTAATAGTAATTGTGTGTTCTCAAAGATTATACAGTGCAGTGTAATAGTGGGGTTTGAATGACCCATGGCCTGTGGATGTGGTTAATTCCCCTTCCCATCCTCTTTCTCTCTATCTCCCTTTCTCCCTGCCTCGCTCTGACAGAGCGGTAAGTGTAGCCAGCTCCACTGTACTCTCCCTGCAGCTCCTTAGACATTAATCCATTGTGATGACATCGACCTTGCTCTGAGACGTGTGCGTGTATGTGTGTGTGCGTCCAGTATCTCCCCTCCGGCTCATAACTACGCAGGTATCACTAGTCCGTTCAATGACGATCTTCTCTCCTTGGCTGTCAAAACAGTAGTCCTGGGGAGCCCTGAAGACTGGCTGCTCAGTTGGCTGTGTGTGTGTGTGTGTTTGTACGTTTATATATATATATGTGTGTGTGTGTATACAAAACGTGCAAGTAGTATCATAGCCCGCTCTAACCTTGGCTGCAAGAGAGCCACACAGTCCCCCGGAGTTCCCGGCAGCCTCCAGGAGATGAGGGGTCTTTGTCTCTTATGCTCCCCCAGCTGAGGAGCCTGGTCTCTGGGCACACACTGCCATGACCCTGGGTCCCGGCCCTCTGGGTGACCGGGCCCCCTCCCTCTGGAGAGAGCAGAGCAGAGGGAAGCTGAGCGGCACAAGAGGCCATCTGGTACCCAGTGGAGCTAGCACACACACACACACACACACACACAGTTTTGACTTTAGCAGATGAGTATCTCTCTTGGTTTCTGTTTCTTACACACACACACACACACACACACACACACAGTAGAGTCCCAACAGTCGAGCTGTCTGTCTCACCGCTTGTGTGTCTGACTGTCTTAGATTGCTGCCATGGAGTAGGCTTAAACTGGAGAGTTGTAAGTGGAAAAGTTCACATTGAGAGACTTTGGTAGTATATACATGTGCATGTAAGCATTTGTGTGCATGCTCCAGTAGAGACTAAGCAGAAGTCCAACAAGAGAATTTCTTTAGAAGAGGAAGAAACAGTAAATGATGTCATTTGTAATTGTGTAATTATTGAGAGCCTTTATATATTGTAGACTCTAAAGAAATAACAACAAAGGCAGACAAGTCAGTGTTGTAGGTTATTTCAAGGAGCTTAAAATAAGTGCAACACTGAAGAAAACTGAACAAAAATGTTATATAATTTACTCTCTTGTGTTTCTGCTTTATATTTCTTGGTGTGTGTGTGTGTGTATTGTATGGGTGTGTGTGTGTATTTGCGTTTGAGGTCAGGTCATGCAGATGGTGTGAAGTTGCAGCACAGACGGTTTCCTCAATTTAACTGCTTTTTTATTATGCAAATCACCCTTTTATGAGACTCACACTTGTTTGTGTGTGTGTGTGTGTGACTGTGTCCACGTTTTTGTGCTCAGTTTTGAATCACTTCAATGAAATATGAAGTAATCCGAAGATGTCATTGTGAAACAGTGTTGAAGGTTTAAAAGCAAGATGCCTTAAAGGATGTAATCATGTGAGGGGTTTGACACATTTAGTTAGTGAGATCAGTGCATGTTTTTAAATATATATTTGATTCTTTTCTTATTTTACATCAAAAACAAATTGTTGCCTGTGATCTCCCTCAACACAAGCTATTTCTCTGCACATTAATATATTGATTAATCTTGTGTCTTCCTCTCATTTTGCACTTTTTTCAGAGGTGGGAGGCATCAGCGAGGAGACGGCTGCGTGTGATTGGTGGAGTTTGGGCGCCATCCTGTTTGAGCTTCTGACAGGCATGGTGAGTCAAAAAGTATTAAAAAAAAATGTGTCTTTGTTGCAAAGGTGTTGTGGGATGTCTGTAGGTGTCTTGGCTTTCAACTCTCTCACACTCTTTATGGTCTTGCCAGGTTGTGTGTGATTCTGCGCGCGTGTCTGTATGTGTTTGAGTCGGCAGAGTTGGTTGTTTCGGTGTGTTGTGTACAACGTGTGTGTATGTGAGGTGCGTCTTGGCTGCCGTCTCGTACTCTGGTTCTCGGGGAGTGCCAGGGGTGTCGGTGTGACTTTCTCCCCCAGCCTGAGCTCCATCTGCTGGGCCAGGGGGTCAGCTCTCCCCGGGCCTCTTTGCTGGCTCCTGGAGCAGCGCTGTGCTCGGAGCACGCCGACCTCAGATCGGCGTGGAAGGTGAAGACCGGGGCAGCTCTCAAGGTGCCGCAACTCGGCTAGTCCAGGATAAGGGCTATCTGAGGGACCATCTTTCAAGACAGGCTTGGCAGGGGGGGGAGCATTTTGTTTGGAAGACAACAAATACATATTCAGCTGCTTTACGTGTCAAAGGTTTGGACACACGTTCCCATTCAGGTGAATGAGAAAGTGTGTTCAAACTTTTGACTGCTACTATACATGCTAATTACAACTTCCCGCTGTCAAGAAGAACAAATACACACACAGTAGCACGCACGGACACCCAGGGCAGGTGCGGTGTCCCTTCAATTTTTCATTGTCTATTAAATTTGAATAAATTCTAACTGATTGCCAGTGGGCATATTTTCATATCAGCCATCAGTAGTACCCATCAATGGCCCAAACATGAGTCGAGGTGTGAGGTTGGTGTTATTATGTTGAACAATACACACCCACTTACCTGGGGAAAAAAAAACTCACACAGATGTCTCCTTTGATGATTATGTCTGGGTAGGGCCCTGGCAAGGATACACACATACACACACACACACACACACACACACACACAGGCACACACAGTGTCTCTTGATCCTTGCAGGATAAGATCTTGCCTGGAGCAGTCTTGACTGCGGCTAGGAACCCAGCCAGAACTCCTGCAGCACGTATCAGGAGAGAGAGAGCGAGAGGAAACCGACCTAACCGATGGAAAAAAACACAGTTTACGCCTTTCACTTGCCGCACACGTCCTGTTCTAGCATTTTCAGATCGTCGATGTAGATGCACTGTCGTAACATACAGTGATTACTGTCATTATTGTCAATTATTTTAACAATAGTGCTATATTCTGTGGTTAGAAAAGCACTTACAGGTCTTGTGCTCCCTTTCTCTCACTTCTGAGATGATTTTAACCTTTTTTTATTTTTTTGTGAGTGCAACAATTCCTCGTTAACTGAAATGTCAGTTTGATCCGGTCAGATTTGACTTTGAAAAACAAATAAAAATGACTTAATGTTTACTGCTGCTGAACTGTCGACCCTTCCAGTAAACTTGTTCTGTAATAATGAACAAAAAAACAATATGTTTTTTCCATGTCATTCATTCTGCGACACTCGCTCTTGTCTGACACACACAGCAGTTCCAAGAAAGAGCAACACCAGTGAAATCATGTCTTTGTTATAGTTGCTGTGATCAGTGTTGTTTCAGGTGCTCGGACTCTTTGGTCTCCTCCTATTTGTCCAGTGCCGCTGCTCTCACATTGACCTAGGCTCTGCGGGTGTCAGTATATCTGTCCCCTCAGCTCTCAGACTGTCAGGTTTTCTGTGTTTGGATTGATGGTTATCTCTTCTTTCCACCCCTCCTTCCCTCTCCACAGTCTCTGCTCCAGTGCCATCCAGCAGGAATCGGTCGTCACACTGCTCTCAACATCCCCGAGTCTGTTTCAGAGGAGGCCAGATCACTGTTGGAGCAGGTGAGAGTCTAGTGTACTAGATGATGTTTTCAGCCTTTGCATGTAATTAATTTAATTCAGTGGCCCACCCAAATAGATTCACCCCACCCAAAAAAGTTTGTGGTATTTCTGTATTTATTCAGTCCCTTAAAAAAGTTGCATGCAGTTAAAGTGGAGATTGAAGAAAAAATGTTAATATGTTGTATAAACACACACATGTATTATACACTATTTATGGTTGAAATCCTTAATGACAGAGCTTGCACCATGCTAATATCTTCAAGCCAATTGCAAAGCCTCAAAACTGGTAATCTTTAGATGTGTATTAATGTGGTTAGCCTGGACTTATCTGCTTCTAATGTGGCACAAATCTGCCACGATTTAAATGTGTTTATGTTGTGACGGATTGGACATATCAATACTATAGTAACCCTAATAACTTAAAATAGTATTTGAACCGCTTGATGACAGAGTTTCAATCCACATACAATGCTCATGCTAGTGTTATATTATGTAGATTTATTTATTCTGTAACAAAAAAAAGTAACACAGAGGAAGTTTTGTCATGCTGTAAAGTTTCTTAGTTCCCCTGCCTCTGTACTCTCTGTTTACTTTGTCTCACTGCCTGAGAAATGCTTTTACGTCAATGTGATTTTTTTTATTTCTTTGTCACCTGTTTAATTAAACAAATCCTTTTCTCATGTTATTCTATGCAGTTGCTCCAGTACAACCCAATGGAGAGACTGGGGACAGGAGTAGCAGGCGCAGATGATATCAAATCCCACCCCTTTTTTGCCAGAGTGGACTGGCCCAAGTAGACGCTGCGCAGTGTGGGACTGTGGAAACCAGAGCTACATGCTGGGAAACTGGCTGTGAACTCCTGTCAGACAGAACACAAACAGATCTAAAGTAAATCCACTTCTGTGCCCAGATTTATGCATATCTGCACAGATCTCCCATTTTGTGTGTGGTCATTGGATTTTTTTTTTTTTTTAATTAAGTTTGCCAACCAGCAGTATTACTTTCCTTGTAAATTGCTCCTTTATTTATCTCATAGAGGATTTACCGTGTCAATTTCTTGGTGCAGGGAACACTTATCATGTGTGGTGCAATAATTTATACAGTAACTGCTTGTATGAGTGATGATCCACTAAAACATTGTTGCTTTACACTCCTCATACAGTAGCTAAAAGCCAAAATGACACGACTGAAATTAATAGGTGGCATTTTTGTGTGTTTTCTCCACATTTATGAAGTATTGTATTCTACCCATTCACACTGATACAGGCTTAAGTCACCTTTGCTTAAGACCCAATGTGCAATACGCTCATTTTGTTGCCACCTGAAACACTATCATTCCTCACAGGTTGGCTGATGACTCCGCCAACAGTGCCCATTGAGATTAATGGAAGTGAGACAGGTTGAGCTTTTTATTCGATGCTAGGGTTGTGTTGCTCTGATCTAGACACAGATATGATTTCTCATTTGTAACAGCGTTGTTAATTACAGTAACAGAGATGGACACTATGCAAGGTGAACGAACAAAATATTGCGAGGCAGTAGATGGGTATTGTTGTGGAGTGAAGTATTTAGTTATATTAAGATTATGGCTTGGAATAGAGCCAGTTTAACATATAGCATTAGCATTATCTCTGGGCTCAAAAGTACATCTTTGAAACCAGCCCTTTTTATGAATTGTAGTTATTTTTCTTATGAATATCAGAGGAAACTCTGCACTGAACAACACTGCATTTTGTGCTTGCAAGAATATGATTTATGTAATATATTTAATATGATGAAAAGAAAAAAATCTATAAAATAATAAATAACGTCTTGTCTTGTAAATACCCCTTTAAAGGATGTTGTGCTGAGTGGATGGTACACCCAGGTATCAGAGCCTTGATTACGTCCAACTTGTCAATCACTTACTGCCTCATCAATCAAATCCTTTTTATTTGATTGTGTATGTTTTATATTTGAGCAACACATTCGCTAACTTGCCACACAGATGATATAAATGCTGATTGCTGATTTTATATCTATACTGACTGAATTGTATGGTGAGCATTTTCATGGTTACATTACTTGCCATTTATCACCTCTACATATATATCAAACGCATCTTAATCCATTTCTCTAACAATACACAGATAATCACTCCACTGTTGTACTCCACTGCATTGCGCTATGATACATGTTGACTGACAGAATCTGTAAATTACAAGGTCCATATTCCACCTATTAACCCTTTTTATCAGACACAAACATCACAGTGAGGGTTTTTTTTTTTTCCTGTTTCTATTGAAAGTTCACTCTTCTCTGTGTGTCAGTGCACTCTGGAAAACAATAAATACACCCGGATGAGCAGTGATGTTTCATTTTGTGGATTACATGCAAGGAGCTGAGAGTGTGTCATGTTTTGTTCTAAGGCTACAGCCCCTCTGTTATCAGCAGGACTGATGATACTCCTAGAAAGCTGCTGTCACTCCCGCTGAGTGTCACCCTGACCGTAATATGAGCCGGCGCAAAGGCACGCAAACGCATACACATAGCAGAGTAAATCCTCAGCACCCTCTGATACAAATGGGTCCCTTTGGGATTCAGTTATGGTGCTACCAGCTTTCAATGCATTTAAGAATAATGATTCAGTAGTGTGTCAGTTCCAGCTTTCAACCAACTAAAAATTACATCTACTCTTAAGTTTTCCATTACGCAGCAGTGTACATCAGGTACACCCTCAACGTGTGTGTTTACTGGACATTGTCCATAATGATCAGGCAAAGCAATGCAGAGAGACAGTTGACTTTCCTTATTTGCATCTTTGTGATAACAAAATCAACTAAGATTAGAAGTGTGTTTTTGACTTAACTTAAAATGGTGGCCAACTTAATTAGCTCACATTGACTTGCTGATTGATTTCCATGACTTGTCTTGAGCCAAGGACTTCAGGGAGAAAAGAGATGTTGTTGACTCATCAAAAGAGTTTAAACAAAAAATGTGAGTTGAACTTGGGGAGTGATGGTAATTCGAGAGGGAGAAGCAACCAAATTTCCCATGTGGATAAATAACTTCATATAACAACAAACGCTAGTGCCATGTCAGCAACAACTTTTACATGGATTAACATGAAACTTAATTTAATAGCACCACCATTAGGCCAGAATTTTAATTTGTCCAATACCTGCAAAACTGATGACATATCCATCAGCCTGAGCTGTTTTTTGTGTTTAGTAGTCTTGTTTGTAAATAGTCTATTTGAATATACTATAGAGCTGCAACAATTAGTTGATTTATTGATCAACAGAAAATGTATCTCTAACTATTTTGATAAGGGATTAATTGTTTTTAGTCATTTATCAAAAAAAAAGTACAACTTATCTGATACCAGCTTCTAAAATGTGAATATTCTCTGGTTTCTTTAGTCTTCAATGATCTTTGGGTTGTGGACTGTTGGTTGGGACATTTGAGGATATCAATTTGGGAAACAGTAATCAACCTTTTTCACCATCCGCTGATATTTTATATACCAAATGACTAATCGATTAATAGTCAATAAATTGATAATGAAAATAATCATCAGTTGCAGTTGTAATATCCAATACAATCTGTTTTTGTTTCGAAATATTCTCACATCTTGAAGAAAATTCCCACTCTAGGTCGAATGAACTGCACATGAACTCTTTCCCGCTATGTTTCTGTTACCTGAAATGACACATACTCGTCTACACACACACACACACGCAGGTCAGGGGAGTTGTTAGCAGTGCCAGGGTGTATTCCCTTGTGTCATCCTCATTGCCACAGGGTCAAGAGTCTGGGCTGATTAGTGCTTGTCATAAGACCTGTCTCTCATTACACACACACTCAGGGCGGGAGGTTCACTTCAGCTCAGAGAAGAAACCTGTCAATCTTACTCAGCGTGGATGTGAGATGTGCCTTCAGTGTGTTCACAATAGCCGCAGAATCACCTCAAGCATATTTTACTGTATGCTGTAGAGGAAGAATGTCTTCTTGTCTGATACAAACTTGAACAGCTTTTAATGCACACCTAGAATCTGATTTCCAGTGTATAATGTGGTTCAGCACATGATTTGATGTCCTGCCCTTGTAGTATCTCAAACTCCCAAAATTGACCTCTATTTGCAGTGCTGGATAGTAGCAAAGTACTCAATCAAATACTGTACTTAAATACAAATTTGAGGTACTTTAACTTTACTTGAGTATTTCCATTTTTTGCTACTTTATAATTCTACTCCACTTTCAGAGGGAAATTTGGTACTTTTTACTTTTTTCTGGTGTGCCCGAATACAAATACATTATTCTGCAAATAGTGTTTTATTGGGGAAGGTTTGTTTTTTTTTTTTTACGAATATTTGTTTTATACAAATATTTTAAAAATTATTTGTTTTCGGGAAGAAAAAAAAACAAATTAAGTTAAATATCAGCATGCAGGTCCGTGACATCGCTATCTCAGTCTCTCTCCTCTGCTCCATGGTTACGTGTCTCAGCAGGTCTCAACGAGGGGAGTCACATCCACCTGCTACGTGATGCACATTTCCTATTTTGGACATCACTCCCGGAGTTGGGGGTGTTCCCCAGAGATAAAGCTGAGCCACTGACACACGTGGAGTGCTCCCAAGGGACTCTCTATAACCTGTTGTTCCCTTTCTCCTTTCCACAAAGTTACATTGTAAAAAATAGGCAATAAATGAAAAGTACAAAGCAATAATTGCCTTTGAAGTTCTCCCCTACACATTACACAGTGTGCTGTCTTGGTGTTATGGGTGTATAAATAGGTAGAGGTCTATCTGCAATGAGGCATAAAGTTTTAGTTCAGTAGTCAACACACACTCGTCTATGAGCTGGGCGACTCCAGTTCGAGACCCGGTGTGGGAACCTCCTTCATAAGGTAGTTTATTCATGAACACTTATTGTAACACTTTAATTTTCTAAAATTAAAAGCATAATAAAAACAAAAACAGGATTTTAAGCCTCCACTTTTATCAAATACAAATACAAATAATTTTGCTGCCTCAACAAATACAAATACAAGCACTGGGCCCTCTGCACATCCCTACTTTTTACTCAATTACATTTATAAACTATAGTTACTAGTTATTTAACAGGTTAAGATTTCACTTTTGATAAAAATATATGATAAGCTTATGAACAGCAACACATTGTGTAAGATTAAACCAGTGGATCCAAACCTTTATGAGCACCCCAAATAGCTGTGTCTACTAGGGGCCTCTTGTCACATTTTATACATCACTTAGATGTTTGCAGGTGGTTTCATTTACTGTACATAGCAAAGTCCAAGGAGGTCAAATTCCCTAATATTTCACAATATAGCAAAGTTTATAGAAAAATCTAAAATAAAAATGACATCAACTTTGTGTAGCAGTTTTTTCTTCTTTCTGTCCCCATTAATTATCTCACAACCCTCCAGATTTATTCTGTGACCCACTGGAGGGGATCCAACCCCCAGGTTTGGAACCACTGGACTAAACTACCTAACTAAATATATAATGTAGTCAAAACTAGTTCGATTATGACCAGCTACAACAGTAAAATGCTGCTTATGTATTGATGCATCAGTATTAACCATCTAATAATGTGATTTTAATGATTTACCACTAAAGAGGGTCTTTTTCTGCACAACAAGTAGTTTGATATTTTACAGGTTGCTGAAAATAAATAATATTTTAAATGAAGGACTAACTTGTAATGGAGTGTCTTTACATAGTTGTAGTACTTTGACCTGACCACTTCTTCCTACACAGGGATTTGGCTCCTTAAACACAAAGAACTAAGGTGCATGTGTTTTATGTGTGCGTGTGTGTCTTTGTGTGTGTACAAAGCCACCGGGAAGGATCCGTCTGGTCAGAGGCAAGATTAAGAGGACACGCCAAGGACTGCCATGATGCAATACAGGCCTCTCTCGTTCTGAGCCCTGAAAGCGTCACCCAGGCCTGCAGGCTGAATTGACCCCTGAACCCCTCCTGCAACTTCCTGGACCTCCCTCTCTGTCTCTCTTTCTCTCTCTGTGGTCTTTTCCCACCTCGCTCTCTCTTCAAATGTTCCTCCCTTCAGCCCTTGCACCCACCGCTTTCACACACAGGCACCGGCGAGCGGGCAGCAGCCAAATGGCCTGCCCTCTGCTTCATATTGCTGGTGGTCAGGTTTTGTTTTTGTCTTTGACGGTTTGACTTTCGTTCACAAAGCCCAGGAGGACTCCTATAGCCCAGGGAGGGACACACACACACACACACACACACATATACACACACACTTGTGCCAAGCTGAAGAGTTCCGCTCGGAGACCTCGGGCGTCTTCTCCAGCTTCTGTCAGAGCCATGATGTCATTATGAAGAGACACAATGCCTCTTCATTATCCCCCACATGCACACAAGCACACACACACACACACGCTACATGTCAACAATGTTATAAGCAGTGCATGGTGAGGTACAGGTGAACAGCACTGGTTCAGACACCTTTAAAATGAATACTGTATTACAGTTCAAGTGGCATTTTCTTTATATCCTGAGTAGTTGTTCTTTAGGGCTGATTTTAAGGATTTCATTAGTTTAACTTTAGGAAAAATAATAATCATTCCATATGCCAATTTTAATCAATTTGGTTTCATTGTCCAGGCCTCCAAATCTGCAAGACAATTAAAAACAGCTGTAGCTTAAATTTATATTTTCCTTATATTTAGATTTTTAAATGAGAGATTAAAATATTTCATTTGCCCCGAAACTTTCAGCCCATTGCATCTACTTTAGATAGAATGTGATTTTGTAGTGTAACCAGCAGCTGGTATTCAGTGTCCTCTTTGGGAAGGGATCATAACCAAACAATATCAATAAACAGAAGAGGAGAAGAACCACAGACAAAACCTACTGCTGTCCAGTTTTACAAAATCCTTATTCAGTCAAAATTGTGAGTACATATGTGTCTTTTCTGTGTTAAATTCTGTCTTAAATCTATTGATATTTGTGTGAGATAGATCAAATTATGATAATCTTAATATGGAGAATGAGAGTATTTATCAAACATTTAATACCAATATTGCTGAGTTTAAAAATTTAATATACATCATATCTTAGCAAAAATCACCAGTTACAGATAAAAATAGAGGTCTGATTAAATCTCCTTTTGCTATTACTTTAATTAACTGTTGTAATACTACATGTCAAAGTGGGGCGGTCACTCGTGCCCTGGGCTGTCTTAGTGCCTTGATCTGAACAGATAGTACAAAGCAGCTCTGTCCCTCACCTCGGCTCCTCTGCAAGACTGAATAAACTGTGTGCTCTGTAGACGTGACAAGGTAACCATGCAAGATATTTCAGTATCTGTTTCAGTTAATGTGTGGAGACACAACCCCGAAATTAGCCACAAATTGGCCTTAAGGGTGTAGTGATCTTACTAACAGGTCATTGACCTACAGTACTGTGTGCTGGTGCACTGCTGGTCCTTCATTCGCTGTATGGTTTAATACTGTGATGCTCTGCTTTTACCGCCTCAAGACAATACAACAGGATCACAGAGAGGTCGCCAGAAAAATTGTAAGCCACCCTAAAAATGTTGTGCTTAACATGTATGACCTTTGACCCTGAGTGTAGTACATTTTCAGTCCCCTCTATTGCATTTTGAGGTAGTCTGTGTTTTTGTCAGAAACAAAGTAGAAACTCCAGTAGTATTTTAAAAATATCCTCCTCATGTCTCATTTTTATTTATAACTTATGGATTGCCAAACCTACAGAGGTGTTTCAGTGTGAAGCCTTTATCAGAGAATACAGTCAAGCTCACGTTATGCAATCAGGAGTAAAACAATTACACCTGAACACCTGAGGGAAAGAGAAGCTCCACAAGCCAAACAGCTGATTAAGATAAAAAATTAAGATAAAATATCAAAGTTAATGGAATGTATCAGTGTAAATCAATTAAGATTAAAAATTCTAATGAAATAACACAAGTAAAAACTGAAAATGATTATGAGATAAACCACATATCAACATCCAGACACTGAACCACCTGTCACACACACTAAAATATTATTTTCTCTCTTTTATCCCACAGGCAATATGACAGTACAACTGGAATTTTGGAAGGAGGACATACACTGTCATTTTAATCTGAATGAAGAAGAAGGTAGGACACTGTCTGCTTCAATTTAATGTTTAGCCATAGCATGCTCTATATTCTTATTTTTAATCATGGCTTTATGTTCTGAGTAATTTTTTGTGTGTTTTCCAAGATAGTTTTTTTTGAGCATTTGTTATTATTCTACATGGTTGATTTGACTGATATTTGCACAACTGCTTTGTGCATTGTGAAGGGGGGTTAATTCAAGACAAGAGAACAGTCTCTGGGGATATAGTGAGAGTAAGTACAGCCTAAATGCCTGCTAACCCTGGGAGGTGTCTCAACTCCCTTCAAGTCAAATTATCCAAGGTGCCTTGCCACATAAAGCGTCCTCCGTATACCTCGACTCGAAGTGCCAGTTATTTTTCCTGCTCTGAGCGTTGTTCTACCTCACCTTCCCCGCCACATTGGATTTAGGGGTCTCTTTATATAACTCGCATGTCTGCGTGTGAGTCATGATATGAGAGGCTCAGATGGTAAAGGAGTCCCAACCGGTGCCCAAAAGACGTGTCACTAGTAATACCTCCCCCCCAGACCTGAGGTGTCTCCTTTCGTTGTGCTGTGGGCCTCTGTGATCTGTGTGGAAGGGCGGCGCACCAAGGCCCAGGCATGCCGTTAGCAGCTCACTAACATAGCATTAGCTCCACGGTCATCTCAGTGGGCCTGTGCTGTCTCAACTGTTTCCTCACGCTCGACTACACACACCTTCTGTGGCTCCACACCGCTTGTTAGCCGCAGACCTCCTCTGTCATAAGACCGCCCTCCCCTCTCCCCTTCCCCCTGACTGTGTCTCCTCGTAGGCCTTTATTCTCCCTCTCTCTTTTTCCCCCTCTTTCTCTCTCTGTCTCTCCATCAGGCAGTGGATGAAGAGGCCGAGGCTCCTGTTAGCGCAACACACACACACAAGTGCAAACAGCTCAGGGGCAAAGGCATTTAACTATAATACTAAGAAAAGAAAGAGCAGGAAAAATAAGAGACAGTGCCATCAGATCACTTTCTCCGCTCCTTGTGTTTGGGGTTGTGAGGTTGCCCCAGGCAACCTGCAGGGGACTGTGATGCCTGTTAAGGAGACATTCCTGGGAATGCAGCTTTAACGCTGCGCTGGGAGCAAGAATCTAGCTGCTAATCTGTCTGTTCCTCCGAGGCGCAAGTCTTCTTGGCGATGAGATGCATTCTGTTACCACACACACACACACACACACACACACACACACACACACACACACAAAGTTACAGTCCCAGCCAGACGACATCTCACTCACCCTCAGGGGAGAGACGGAGAGAGCAAAAGGGGAGGTTCAGAGGGAGGTGGTAGGGAGGCTGGGGAAAAGTGGCAGCAGATTAGGGAGGTAGATGACATCTCACACATCCTGACAGGAAATGAGGGGAGGACGAAGGGGTGTCAGGGAGGTAGAGAGGAGAAGGGTGGGGGCCAGATGAGATTAGGGAATGGGGAGAAAGAGGGAATCAGGTGGGAAGGTAACTTTGATGTGCCAGAGGATGTGAAGAAGGTGTGGGACCAAAGTAATGGATGACAGGTGAGAAAGATGTCGAGAGGAGAGGAGAGGAGAGTTTGGGTAGCGACGAGCAGAGGCCACAGAGTTAGCTGGACTTCATAGTTGGTGATGGTTTCTAAGGTAGCGGGGGAAAAAGTGCAACGTCTAAGGGTGAGGGGTGAAGGGGGTGAGGGGTGAGGTTAGCAGGGCATAGAGCAGGGTTCTTGAGGGAGTGCGGAGGATCCTTGGAGTCCTGGCACCTTATGGCATGGCCTGCAGTCAAACAGATGCTGCAGGCCTTGCCAGCCTTGAGCAGGGGCACAGATGACACCATTTAGAAGCAAAGGAGGGACGTGCCTTGTCTTACCGAGCAGTGCAGGAGCATGTGTGTGTGTGGACCTGTCTCTCAAAGAAAAGAGAACGTGAGTTGTTTGTTTATGTTATGCTAATGCCCATCAATTGTCTTCAGTTGATTGTACATTCTGTAGATTTAGGCCTCGGTGGTGTACCACATACTCATGTTCTTAACTGTATGTTTATTGCAACAAAAGTGGCCCACATTTGCCTTAATGATTGAACCCAAAATCATCTCATTCATTTGATGTATTTTGTCTATTTTTAGAAGATGAGGCAACAGCTAGAAAACAGTACAACCTTGTACAACTTAAAGGGGCAATCCGCCTATTTTACACATCAATATCAGTTTACTAGCCATTTTGAGAGTTGTTATTTTGACTTTGACTTTTGATTTTGACTCTGTCACCATTTTTTGGTTGCTTTTTTCACAGAGGTAGCAGCAAGAATATCCTCATTCTTAAATTGTATACTGTACCAATTTTGACCATTCTTTTTTTTAAAATTTGAACATTTCTGTTTTGAGTCTACTTGTGAGATACTACATTTCTAGAGTACTCCATTAACAAAAAATCTGAACATGTGTCGACAGAGTGATAACTGGTGTTTTTCATCACGTCTATCTAACGGTCATCTCTCCTCTGTTTCTCTTCACAAATCACATGTGCATGTTTAACGAAGGTAGACAGGTTACAAAAATAAAAAATAAAAATCCACTGTATCTTTACTTGAGAATCTATGCCTCTGTTTTGGAAAACTACTGACTCTAGTGGGTGGAAGCATGAAGTAAGTGGAAGAAGAGCAGCGCCAACTCACTCCTCGCTGTCTGTTCTCTCTCCTCCATCTCTATTTTTTCAAGTGTAAGTGATAATATCCTCCCTTTTTCTACCTCTCACCGGCTTGAGTGATTTGCTAAGGCGGTGTGTTCATGTGTGTGTACGTGTACATGTGTGTGTATGTGTCTCACATTAGCCTTTTTCCATTAAAGCAATTTCGCCGCCCATTGTATTCCTGAAGAGGACCTGGGAAGTCACTAATGGTGCCTTGCGTCCACACTTGCACGCTCGCACACACCCGCTGCACATGCACACGGCAGAACATCTCTCAGCGCGTGCTATCATCACCTGTCGCCTGATTGCTGTAAAACACACACATTAGCATAGAATGAGACACATTATCACTCCTGATTATGGGACGCTAAGAGGTTTCACAGAAAAAAAAAAGACCTCGCACCTTTTCTCCACAATGCCTGCTGCTAGTGAGATAAATGCATGTTGTCTAACATCTCTGACGCTACCGAAACAGCCTGAAGACTCTGCTGATGGATTTAATGGCCTCTTGTTGTCCATGTTCATACCTGCTCAGATTTGTCATGTCAATACTAATTTTTTTTAATTCAGATGGTGCTGTGATCCGGCTGCCACCATCAAAACATGAGCTGTATGTTTCCGGGTGTTTTGAAACTAGAATGAAAAGCGCCTAGCTTGTGGGGATTTCAATAGCTTATTACTTATTTTAGTGGGATCAAATCTAAGTAGGAACAGAGCAGAGAGACACACACACACACACATACACAAACAACGCATCCACCATGAGAGAGGTGACGGCACATGGTTAGCAGGTGGCCTCCTCTTCCCTGTCCTGCTGAGTACAGGAAGCGTCTGCCGTGTACAACGGAGGCAGTGGACACTTGTTTGAGTCAAAGGTCATCCCTCTCTACTCTTTGCACTGTTTTCTTAAGTCTCGGGTTCCTGATGAGGTCTCGCCACTTTTAAAAGCTCTCACTCATTTCAGGGGTGGAGGAGGAACTGTAGGAAGGAGGGAAGATGCTGTCGTTGATGAGTTTTAGCTATTTTTCTTTGTCTTTCCGGTTTTTCTTCACCAGCAGCCTGAAAGCTGGAGGAAGACCATGTCTGGATCCCTAAATAGCCTGGCAGGGTCACAAGGTGATGGGTGGAAGAGACTTTGGGCTAAGATGGGAATTCCCTTGCATGTCGGTGTAGTTCATGGTCTGTTGAGAAAACAGAAAAGGAATAGTTTTGGGGAAATACACTTTTTCGCTTTCTTCTTGAGAATTATATGAAGATCGGTACCACTGTCATACTTGTGTGTTTAATATAAAGCTACAGCCAGCAACTGGTTAGCTTAGCTTAGCATAAAGACTGGAAACAAGGGTAAACAGCTAGCCTGGCTCTGTCTAAATGAAACATAATCTGCATAACCGCACCTCTAAAGCTCAGTTTTTAACATTTTATATCTCATTTGTTTAAAAAGGAACCAAAAAATAATAAGTGGTGGTTATGTCAAATTGCTGTTTTCAGTCTCTAAGCTAAGCTAAGCTAACAGCCTGCTGGCTCCAGCTTCATATTCACACACATGAGAGGGGTATTGATCGTCTCATCTAACTCATGCCAAGAAACCAAAAAATATGCAACTGTTCCTTTAAGCCTGGCAAAAGCATTACATTAGCTGCAGGGATTCCACTTTCTAGAGTAAAATCAGGAAGAATCACTACCAAAAATGTGTTGAAAGCACAAGAAGTTTGAGGTTTTTCTGTGTAAAATGAAACATTTTCAAAAGATGCAGCTAGAACAGACAGAGAACATGTTTTTTTTAAAGAGATTTTAAAAAGCAGGAGAGAAAATGAAAAAGAGTGAGTTTAGATTTCCTTGTCACTTAGTAACTTCATTTGCCCACCTGTCACCCTGCACACACACACACTCACACAGAGGTCTGTGATAATGACATAATTGTCCCGGAGCACACAGCCATGCAAATAGGGAAGATGGCTTGTGTTGCCATCCGTAGGTCTCTGCCATCTATTTCCATTATTCTAATGCACTGCAACTGATGACCTGCTCTCACACAATTAACAGTCAGTGAGTGAGAGAGAGAGAGAGAGAGAGACTGTGAGAGAGAGAGAGAGGGAATGTGTGGTATTTGAGAAAAGCATTTTTCTGCCCTCATTTTCCTACACTGATCTTCTGTACCAGCTGTAGCACTCTAACATATGGTAACTTTTCCTCCCCTGTTTTTGTTTGACTTTTGTCATCTCTTCATCCATCCCTGGAGTTACAGTTGGAGCTTGTTGAACTTAGTAGAAAGAAAAAAAAAACGATGGAAATATTCCCCACTTTCCTGTCCACACTCTCCAGGTCATTCTCGCTTCCATATTCTTCTCTGTGTCTCTTCATGCTGCCTTGTTTTCTGTGTGTGTGTGTATGTGTATGTGTGAGAGAGAGATCTTGGGAGAATGGGCTGTTGATTCTGGTCTGTTCCTTGGCTCCCCATCTCATGGTCTTGGCCCAGGTCTGATCCCTGTGATTGGATCGAGGGGCTTTTGTGGTGGCTGATGGGACAGATTTAAGCCAAGTGGCACACACTGAGCACGCTCCATGGCGGGCAGATGGACGGAAAGTGAAAGAGCTGTGATTTCTCATTGTGTCCCGCCGTCTTTTGGGGTGTGTGTGATACCCCCAGAGCACATCGTCCATCCAAAAGCTCTATTCTCCAATCAGTGGCCACCGCTTCCTGGGTCCAGAGACACGCCTCTCCAAGATTTCATCTCTGTATCAGACCACAACTGGGTTGTAAGCAGCTTAGAGAAGAATAATGCAGGGCAAGATTGAGCTGCTCAGTCTTTGTTTAAGGCTCTGTCACAACTGTGCAACACACTGACTTTTTTCACATTATTTCAAGAGAGCAACTGAATATTTGTGATGTTTCCACCACAAAAGTTTTCACTGAAATTTGCAACTGAACACATGTTTTTCTTGGAAGATGACTCACAGCAGATAATTCTTAAATTATAGTGTTGTTATGTATGTGAAGTCTCTGGACCAGTACTTGCAGTTGTATCCAGCTGTTGACAATGAGCTTGTATGCTCAAGAGATTTGGGAAGTAAACAGATGCCCAAAATGTCTGTTTAAACATATTCCAAACCCGATTAAAAAGATATAAATGGGTTAAATGACTGAGGCGGTAGAAGTTCACACAGATCATATTTAACCTCCTACCTCCAGAGCCACCCCCATGTGCCCAACCCCACAGCTTAGCCTCAATGGGATTTACACCACAAGTGTGTGTAATAGTTATTTGACCCACTGGTTTCCTGTGCATACATATGCGAGTGTGTTTGGGTGAATGTGCCGATTACAGCAGATTACTTACACCCACATAAAAACAGGAATTAGTTCCCAATAAGAACTGCTTAAAGGGCCTAAAAACGTCAAAGATAATCATTAGGCCAAGGGGAACATCACCCATTGCATCACGCAAACACCCTCTCTCACTATTACACGTTAAAAAGGAGTAAATACCCCTACCCCGCCTTCCTCCATCCCCTCCACCCCTCCCAAAACTAGCAAACTGAGCTGTCGGCGGCGGCGCTTAACTGCTCCTCTGATCTGGACATTAGTGAGGGGGCTTTGGAGTTTTATTTTAAGGGGGGGAATCATGTATAAGGCCCAAAAAGCCTGGAGTTCTGGCCAGGAAGGTTGGACAAAACGCTTTCCACCAAGCACGTCTTCTGTCTAGGACTGATTCAGGCAAACCCTTTTGTCTCCTTCTGAGAGCTGAGTGACAACAGGGAGAGAGAGAAAGAGAGAGAGAGAGAAGGGAAGAAAGAGAGACCATAGGAGATAACAGTAGTAACATGGCGTCCTCAGTAAGGGTTGAGTGATCTACTTAGAACGGCCATGGCAGGCCTGGCCAGCAGAAGCCAGATAGATGCCTGAGCAGGCTGGCGGAGGACCAGACACCCCTTTAAATCTGCTACTATGGCTAATCTCTAATCTGGAGATTTACTCTATCTGTTCCCCTCTCCCTCTGTTTCACTCTCTGTTTCTATTTCTCCACATCTATAAATGGAGCAATCTGTGAGTATTTCAAAAATGCATTTATCCCCAAAATGTGTTATTAAAGACTGTCTAATTCCCTGCACATCCCTCAGCTACTCCAGCCCCAACCCCCCTAACCAAGCCTCAACAACACACACACACACACACACACACACACACGCACACACACACACACACACTCACACACTCCCAATTTTTTGCAGATGGTCACATAATGCACAATCAGCCAAACAAGACGGCTGATTTTAGGGTGGAATGTTGGACTCCCTTTCCCTTGGAGGGCATCCTTGGTGGACATTGCTCACTAGAAGCCATTAGATGCTAGCTGCCTGCAGTGAGCCAGCAACAGTCAAAACCAATCCTGAATCTTTCCTTAACTGGACCAAGTACCAGTCCAAAAACTAGGGAGGAAGAGCTTGTCTGCTTGAAACAATGTAGTTGGATCACAGAAGGACATGCTGGTTGCCTTGAGCATATTAGGCGATTACCACACACTTTGTAAAACAAAAAAGCTCTAAAAAGCATTTCTTTGCAAAGGTCTTGTGCAAATTGTTGGTCTTGTAATGAGCATCGTAGATATTTGACTGGTTTTCATGCCTCATGAGAGATGTTTCCCTTTAGTGCCAATAAAAGCACCTTTCCCCCTGAAGCGCTCAACACATGGCAGTCTTGAAACTTGCATGATGAGGACATGATGTGTCATAATAATTAGGAGGTGGACAAAAGACCACCTATTTAACATGGAAATGTATGCAGTCCCCTTCTTTTTTCTAAGAAGCCAAATTCTAGCATTTTCCTTATTTATTTTTTTTGTTCTTCAAGTCCGGATTCATTCAATTCATTTTCATGGCCCCTCCATCGAGGACGGGCGAATGTGCACTGACACTAATGTGACGCAGGTCAAGAGAGGAAGGGTCCTGCCTAATGTGCATCTTCTTCTGTGCTCTCCTCTTCGCCACCGCCAAAAAACAATGCTTCCCTCCTCCCTCGTTCCTGCTTCCCCATACTTAGGCCCTCGCAGCAATTATGCCCAATCACAGGGCCTCAATAGGAAGCAACCAGGGCTTGTTTGTGCCTCTGCGGTCATTAAGAGGGGGGCGAAGAAAGGAATTAATGACTTAATTGAGGAGGAGAGAAAAGGGGGAAATCACACAGACTCTGGGAGCGGAGGGGAGAGTATGAATGGGGCGCCTGGAACGCTCCTGGAGCAGGGGATTGTGGGATTGCTGAAGTGTGTCAAGATTTTGGTCGTCCTCCAGAGCAGATGGCGGCTTGTCGTTCGCATACCATCTATTCTCCTCTTTGTCAACCCAGAACGGCTTCTTTTGTTCCTCCCCATTGCTTTGCTGCAAAAGTTCATGGGCGGAGAGAAGAAAAAAAAAATGAAAAAAAAAACAAAAAAAACCCAACACAACAAAACTGAAACATTGGTCCAGTTTGCTCCAGATCAACAGTTTCAACGTCTCTCTCGCTCTCTCTCTCCCTCCTAAAGTTTTGACCAAATCAGAAAGGATGCTGTGTCTAAAGTGTTGGTGTGCCAGGCTTGGCACATTGCTATTCATTCCTCTCTAATGTGGCAGGGTCCCCCCACTGCCAAGCCTCCGCTCCTGCTCCACAGACTCCTGATTACTGTGGATAAACACGCAGGAGGAGATCCCCCTCCTCTCCTCCATCCACACCAACTGAGACTTGAGAGATATGCTACCTCCAGGAAATTCTGGCTCGGCTCGTTCTCGCAATTTCCCTTCCCATCCAAGATTGCAAACCGATAAAGTAATCAGGAGGAAACTGAAAAACAGCTTGCTGACTATTCAGCACTGTCCACATCTCTGAATTTCTCCTCTTTGATTGTTGCATAAAAAATGTGAAACGAGGACGGACGTAAGCCCCAGGGTCTAGAGAGCTGAAGATAGCAAGCTGAGGTGCTTTTAACAGTTTCCTTTTTTTCTTTTTTTCTTTCATCTGTCCTGATTCCTGGAAGCATTCCTTCTGTAAACAGTGACTGAAAAAAAAACAACTGAGGCTTATTTGGAAAATGGCTAGCACCTTTGCAGGGCTGAATAATTAATGTATGCTAATGCTAACAATGTATTAGTTATTCAAATGTGATCCTTTTAGACAACAGCACTGTTTACCCCCTATTACTCTCTCTGATCGCCCACTCCAAAAGGGGAGCATATAAAGAGAAGAAAGCAAAGGAAGAGAGGAGAGATGAGTGTATGTGACACTAGCAGACACCAGCCAACACAACAAAGAAACACAGTGAGATTAGCATGACAGAGAATACTAGCGCTTCACACATTAATACACAACATGAACTATAGCCATAACCCTCAGGGGCCCAATGCAATATGCATCTCCTTTACCTCCTCCTTCAATCTTTCTCTTTTCACGTCTCTCTGTCGTTTCTTTTTTACACATCTCTCTAGTCTTTTCTGTTCTTTGCTCGTCTCCTCTCCTTCTCTTTCCCACCCCTCTGCTCTTTCTCAGTAGACGTCTGAAGGGCCCTTCAACCCAGAGGAGATGGGGACTGGTCTTACCCAGGGCAGGGGCCACTGTGTGTGGGGTGGCACAGGAGGAGAGGAGAGAGCTCTCTGTCTGGAGGATGTAAGGATGGTTATGTGTCTGAATGTTGGGAGAGGAGGGCCTCCCATTGATAGATTAAGGACCAGGTTGGCTGTACTTGAGGACTATGGTTCTCTATCGCAGGAGGTGGGACTGGAGAGCCAGGTCACACATTAGCATGTGTTTTGTTTTCGGCTCGGCTGTCCCAGAGTCCGTTACTCGGTTACTCACTAACAACCCGGGGGATGTAGAGGAGGGTAAACCTACCGTCTTGTTTGCTGAGCAGTATTTACACAGCGTTTCAGGCTTATGGAAAGTATGTAAATCTTTCTAACACACAGACATACATATGAAGACATGGGATTGATTAAAATGTTGCTACCCCAAATATACCGTATGGTGTCAAACTTGGTCTTTGTAAATGATAAACTCAGATCGCCATAGTACTAAATATAATTAAGCTAAACCAAACTATTTTATTTGACACTCCCACAAGTGGCTCATCCAAAAATGAATAAAGATACAGAATGGCAACAAGTAAAAAAAAAAGTGATTTAATGTGACGGTCAAATAAAGAAAGCTTTTTAATTGTGGTACTTTTTAACAATTTCTAATAGAAAATAAACCTGACATAGTTAAATACAATGAAATAAATGCTACCAAAACTTAAATTTCATTATAAATGAAGATTGATTGTCATTAGGTCTCCTGAATCTCTTATATGGAGCCATTGGTGCTCAATGATGCTGTACGAGAAAAACAAGATAAAATAGAGGTATTAACGGTGGAAAGACAGTCGACAATCTATCAATTATGCTTGAATGATTGACAGAAGAGTTGAGGCTTGTGTGTGTGTAATTTAGGAATTGGTTTACACCAGTGTATCATTAAAAGTTTGTTGGTACACATGGTCTAGAATGATTTTAAATGTGTATACTTCTGAAGCACAAGAAGAAACTGATCAAACCAATTCTGTCGAAGTGAGAGTACATGGTTTATGCAAAAACTGTGTACACATGGTTTGTTTTTCTTGCCTTGTTAGACTTTCCAGATCCTATCAACACATCCTCATAAACCTCATAATTAAACAACCACATAGCTCGATTGTACCATGCACTCCAGATCGACCCATAGGAGCGTTTTCTAATATACCACCTCTATCTGTTACAAATTACTGTAAAAAACAATGACGTGTTATGGTGTGACAACACTGTGGTTGAGGTCTGGTTAGGTTTAGGCACAAAAACCACTTGGTTAGGGTTAGAGAAAGATCATGATTTGGGTCAAAATGATCACTTGAAATGTGGTGTGGGTTAAAGTTACTACTTCCATAAAGTCAGGCAACCTTCGTCATCATGGTAACAGTAAACACCACGACAATCTTAGTTACATCCTGACTTGCAGTTGGAAACATGACACTCACACTTGGAAACGGGAAGCAAACAGCAGCTAAGTCCACTTTTTGCCATCTATCTAGCCATCCACCCAACGCCCTGCCTCTAATGATGAAAATTAGTCACTTTATATAGACGTCATCTGAACTGCGTCACTTCTCCGGGTCATAAATACTATGGCCGTTAGATAGCATCTGTCAATCAAATGTAACTATAGGTCGTTTTTGCTGGCTGAATTTTCGACCTACTGTTGACGAACTGTTTTGAGGACGAGCAGGTTAATTTGGGTTGTGCATTCAAATTCATGCTGACAGAAATGATGGCAAAAACTGCTACTAGTAACAAATTTTTATTGTTATTGTTATTGTATTGGAATAGCATAATTTTGAAAAACTTCTCTGTTGGTCCAGTCAGACTTAACCAACTATATCTTTCAAACTTAACCTCAACATTTGGTTCTTCACACGTTCTCTGCAATCAAAATTCAAACAACTATATAAATAGGACATGCCTTAGTGAATGGGGTTGTGCTTAGCGGTCACAATACCTTTTCAAGGCTCTTTTAAACATATTTTCATGCCAGCTTCCATCCGTGAGTCGCTTTCATTTGCAAGTTCAACGTGTTAAGACCGCCTGGAGCAAGCTCCTCAAGGTGATTCAGTCTGGAAATGTATTTGAACCTCCCTAAAGCTGCACGCACAAAAGATCAATGCATCTACAAAAATGCAAGAGCAGTTGACTTTACCCCCCCCACCCCCACATCAAAGATGGGCTTGAATTAGGTGCAATTAAGGTATTTCCACATAGGAGAGCAATGGCTTCACCATTACAAATAATCGCCTACTAACTTCACACATTGTCACTCAGCAGCAACAAGGTCAAAGATGTGACGCTGACCTTTAAAAAAAAAAAAAAAAATGTACGTGCCAATCAGGACAACAGTAAAATCTCACTAAGGGGCTGTG
This sequence comes from Thunnus albacares, assembly GCF_914725855.1. Taxonomy (NCBI): domain Eukaryota; kingdom Metazoa; phylum Chordata; class Actinopteri; order Scombriformes; family Scombridae; genus Thunnus; species Thunnus albacares. Next base: position 13,866,272 of record NC_058121.1, on the reverse strand, counting down.
AAACAAAGTCGTTTAAATGCTGTAAGCTATAGACCCCCCTCCTCCATTTCCCCTTTTGATAATGATATCAGTAATAGAGTCTTTTGTTTGATAATGAGAGCTGCTATTTCTGATCGGGAATAATAATACATGGCTATTACAGTTTCATCTGTTGGGATTGAATGAATAACAATGCTTTGTGCAATATTCAGCATCACACTAAAACACACACATTCTGTATGTCTGTAATTGTGGGGTTGAAACTGAAGTGGCCGGCCACCTTGGTCAGGCAACATGGAGAGGAAAGCAAAGGTCCTTGGAGTTATTGTTACGGGTGTAACAATGAAGTCGATTTGGAGTGTTAATCATACGCTTTCGTCCAGCAATAAAGTCCTGGCTGTGTTCACCTTCTGATGAGACTGTTTTGATGCTAATTGTACAGTGGAATAATAATTAAGTTAATGACATGCAGCTCTTTGCATGTAATTTAAGAGAACATGTTTGTGGTGCTGGGAAAGATTGGCACTTGTAATGAGTGACTCAGTCCTTGCTGTTTACAAAAGTTGGTGAGGTCGAGATCACAATTCACTGTGATAATTATAGTGTAAACCTTGCAAATGGGACATTCAGGGAATCTCAAAGTTTTAGCATATACTGTATAAGAAAGATTCAATAGCAGTAGATCTACACCATTAATACAAGATAATTCTGGTTTTACATGCAAATTCCTCACAAGAGTTGACCCGCTATCTCTCTACGCTGCAACCTGTGAGAGTTAACAACTGAAACAAGAAAACTGTGCAACAAATTAAGAACTTTCTGCTGCTCCCACTGCCTGCCAGTTTTAATGACTCCAGCTGCAACTGCCAAAACACTGATTCACAATCTGACAAAACTGGATGATGACAAAAAGCACATTCTTAACTCAAAACACTGTGCCGATGCTTGAGATAGAATTTCTCTCCTTTGTGGGATGGATGATAATAGGTGAAAACAAAGAATAGGGGTGTAAAATGCTTCAGCTGAGCGTGATTACAGCTGTGGCCATCATTAGGCAGCCTCTTTAATGTAATTGATGGAGTGGATTCTCATAGCAGACCTCAATAGACTGGGCAGGGTCTCCTCGTTTATTTGGACTCATCTGCATTTGGTCTGTGTGTGTGTGTGTGTGTGTGTGTGTGTGTGTGTGTTTATGTGTGCATGCAGGCATGAGGTAGAGCCAGAGTGTGCAATAATTATGACTTCACACTCTTCAGACACTTAGAGAAAAGAGCAAAACAAAGCGCAGTAATCAGTGTGCGAACGTGTGTGTGTGTGCGTGTGTGTGTGTGTGAGATGTGTGCGTGTGTGTGGTTTGGTACGTTCTAAGTGCAATTGTGCAAATGTGGTCTCAGTGTCTACATGTGTTTGCATGCACACGCTTGTGTGAATGTGTGTGCAGCTACCGTGTACAAGTGAATCCCATAAGTATGTGTGTGTGTGTGTGTATGTGTGTATGTGTGTGAGAGAGGGAGAGAGACTGTTTGCATTTGCTCAAGGATCCTGACCCTTCAGAAATGACACGTTTTCTCTATCTACCCCATCCTTTCCCCACACATTAGGTGCTTACAAAAGACAGAGCACTAATGCATCATCTAATTGGCCTAGGCTCCTGCCTCTGCCTCTCCCTCCATCACTCTATTAGCTCAGTAATTACCCATATGCCTCGGCGAGGCGGGCGTCCAGATAATGGCCGCCTCAAGGGCCCTTGAGCGCGGCAGAGAGGGGCCGCAGTCTGTCGCCGCGGGAACACAGCAAGCTCTCCAAACTATCCCAGCACCGCACTGGGAAAAACCACAATGGGGAAGGAGTTTGGCAACTTTGTCCCCCCCCCCTCCCTACCACCACCACCACCACCACCCTCTCCCAAAAAAGAAAAAAAAAGTTAGGAGTTGAGGGAGTGGAGATGCAAATTGGGGGCTGTTCAAATTGGATGTTGTCTATTTAGCTAATGTGCATTTCTGTGTCGTGTGTGTGAATGAAGTCAGGACATACTTGTGCATTTCTTTAAAAGATAAGTAGGGATTTTTTCACATCTGTTTTAACAGATGTGAAATACTCCAGCCCAGCATCCTGGCTATGTTGTCCATATTGGAGGACAACAGGAAGGCTGTAGTGTTCGGGGTGGCAGGATAGTACGTCAGACTCTCATGCTGGAGTCAGAGTTTGGGTTCCGTCTTAGAACTGCAACAAACTTTTGCATTTTTATCAATCGTAACCACAATCTTTCCCTAACGTTAACCCTAGCACTTTGGTTGTCTAACTCTAACCTTAGTTACCACAGCCATAATCTTTCATATCATACCATACCGCAGTTTCATGCACTGATATGGTAGAAAGTGAAAATACTGTGAAAATACTAATCCGGGGTTTTGCAGAATTGTCCACCTAAAGGGATCAGCTTTATGCCATCACCTTTGTAAGTGTGTGCACACTGTCCACAACACCTATCGTGTTCACACTCGTGTGAATCATGCTCTTAAAATGCTGCATGTTTAAGCATGTTGTTTTCTACTTGCTTCCTTGTTCTGTTGGTTTTTATAAATACGCTCGTTATCTAATTGCCAATGAAGTGACTGGGTCGGGGGTGCTTCAGAACAACAAGCTAACAAATTTGTTGTTCTGGTTTGTTAGCGCGCCTCAATTACATAATTTCGGAGCTTTGTGTTGCATGTTGCATGTGTATTTTTGCAGAGCCCAGCGTGAAAAGCATACAACAGACTTAGACATTCTTGTCTTGCAGTAGGATTGAATACTCACACATCAAATATACTTGGAATACTTATTTTTTGCTGTAATCATTCCTCTTTGTTCAGTGCAAAAATATGAAGTTCAGTCAAATATGAGACAGTAGTCTGAGTCAGCCAAATTAGTGGGCATGTTTGACCTGTAAATTGTGTGTAGTGTAGATATATTGCTGGTGTTGTGTCCCAGCAATAAACCTACATGCGACTACCAGAACCTATGCCAAAGCTCAGCAAGAAAACACTGTCACAGTGAGTTAATTTTGTACTTAACATATCACTTTGGTAGATATATCTTTGCTGTGTACAGTGTACTTGTATTAGAAAGGGATTGCTTCATCACCAGTATGGACAGGAATGATTACAGTGACCAATAAATCTCTCAGCATAAAGATAGCATGTAAGTATTTTATTAGATAGACTTGAAAAAAAAAATCAAATAGGATCTATCCTTTCAACTCTCTGCCTCTCTCTCCTTCCTATCTGAATCCCTCTCAATCTTATATCCTTAGAAAATGGAAATTATCATAATTCTCCAATCTTCAATCTTTAGCCTCTTAATTGAAATCACATAATCTGTCACAGAATAGGGCTGGCTGCCCTCATCCCATCCCCAAATGACACTTCCAAAAGGAGTACAACAAAGAGCTTCTTAAATAATTCCCCGGCTCTCGGCAGCATATAATATGGATTACAGAGCGCTCTCCCTCATTCTCTCTCCACCTCCCACACTTGTTCCCTCAATCTGGGATATGGTCTCATCCCTCCATCCTACCCAAGGCAGATTTTGTGACACTCAAGCTGACCAGGCAGCATTATCTGTTTTTAAAATCAGATAAATATATAAATAAATCATGCAGCAGTAATGCTAATATATGCCCTAAGAGGGTCTAAGGCTTCAGATCTGTGGACTTAATCTGGGTTTTGGGGAGGTATCTTCCCTTGGCCGTTCAGAGATTTGCGAGATCACTGTCAGTCCTGGGCCGGCTGAATTATCTTTGCGTATTGTGTTAATCTGTTGGCATGCAGACTGTGGTGGACTAAGGTTCAAGTGGGAAGGATTAGGGGAGATCTGAGCAAAGCTGATGCAGGCAGCCTTCTCAAAAACGGCCCATGCATTCGGGCCCCTCTGTGGGTTTTTGCACACTGACCAAAGGGACCACTGAAGCATGGTCTCTCTCTCTCTCTCTTTCTCTCATACACACTCACACACAAAGATACACACAAATCGCCTTCATTCCACCCTCTCCATTCCAGATAATTCCCCTCTTAAAATCTCCCCTCAGACCAACCACTGCGAGTGCAGCACCCAAAATGCAAAAACCAGTGGCCATGCCCACTCCACAAATCCCAAAACCTTTTAGAGCTACTTGACAGAGAGAAATCCATCTGGAGAGGATATCCACCGTCCATTACTTAGAGACTAATGTCTAGTTTTAACTCGGCAGTATTTATTTACATTATAGCATCTAAATAAAGCACATTTTATGCCCCGAACTCACCCCAGTTATACCTTGTTAAGAAGTTTCTACCATACAGCCAGAACCACGGACAAGGTTTGTAACTTTGTTAATTGTTCGTTGTCAGTTCAATAACCCAGCACTTTGTGTCGGACTCTCCATGATTATCTCTGGAGAGTGATAAAATCACTTCAGGTAAATGAGTGATTGGACTGGAGGACCGCTGAAGTACAACTTAGCAGTCCTTTAGCAGCTTCTGTTTGCTAAATGGAGCCATGGAGTTGGGAGGATGAGGAGGCTGGAGGGGTCAGAGGGGTCCATATGGACCAGCAATTGGACGACTCTCGGAGGGATGAGCAACCAATCACGTTCTCTACAAATCCTTGACCCCGAGACCCGGAGATCCAGCAGGAGAGCCAGGATTTCATTTCCACCAATCACTTGGCTTCAATGAAAGCTAATTGAACAATTCTAATCTCTCAAATCGTTTTATTTGGTTTAAGTTCTCTGTGACAGGAATAACAGTGTTGGAGGTGCACTTGTCTATATGGAAATATAAGAAAAAAATCTCTTTCTGTGGATATCATTGGTGAGTCAGCCAGGAGAAATGGATTGCTTTGAGTCTTAGGAAAACCAGAGGAACAAAAGCTGACAACTCTTTTTAACTCTTGCTCCACATGACAAAAATAGTCTTATATTAATATATGCATGCATTCATAAATGATATAACTTCAGAAAACTGGGTATTGTTGCAAATGCATTCTGCACACAGATAGACTAATGAGTGCACTAACTAAGACTGAAAACAGATAAATCATTTTTGCATCTACGTAGTTTAATCAACCAAATGTCTTCGTTTGGATTCCGTCTCACAATCCTGCTTTATTAGAGGCACAATCTTCTGGGTCTTTCTGCTTGCGTTGATAAGGTTAATAGGTCTGTAATATGGTAATTGTCTACTCAGGGAGGAAGGAGACCAAAAAATTTTAATTAAGGAGCAAGTGGTTTTTTCCCTCTCCTCACTTCCTCTGTACTCCAACCCTTAAATTATCTTCCACATAGCAAGACTTCCAGAGCAGTTGTTTTGTCATGTCTCCAATTAAACAAGCAGACAGTTGGAGAAAGTCGCTGGCTAATTTCTTTTTTTTTTTTTCTTACAACAACAGAACATTTGTGATCCATGAGCGAGCAATAAGGACACTAATAAAATCTGATTAGCAATGACCACAGGACTCCTTGATTGATTCTTGTCTGATATTGTTTTCCACAAATGTAATTAGGTTCAACTCTGGATACTAATGTGGCTCCTCATTTCATCACTGTGGCATCAGTTTGCTCTTTTCATATTCCTTACTAAATGTTCTATAATTACCTCTATCACCAATTATTACTGTCCTACTTTTTTAGAAATGTTCTCTAAACAAATCTCGGAAAGAAAATGCATTTGAAGGAGAAATTATCAAGGAAAACAGAGAGGAAATGTGAAACAAATACTTGTAAGTCTGGCAGACAAGTTACAGGGAAAGACAAAGACTCGATTAGCATTAATGTCAAACAATTAAAGCAGGAGTATTCATAAAGGAAAGGATCTTATTAGCTGGAGAAAAACAGAATGAGACGGACCATTTCTCGGTTGCTTAAGCCTCAGGATTACTCAACCTTTGGTGGCGGAGAGGAACAATGTGGCTTTTAAAAACCCATTTTGGAGAGAAGCGTCTGGTTGACAATTATATGCCTCTAAGCTGTTTAATAGGTGGTCGGGAGAGGTCTTTAAGATCCTCATTCAGGACTAGCGATCTGGGCCGCGGTGTTTGAGGCATTTCAGAGTGTGTGTGTGTGTATGTCTGTGTGGTGTGTATGGGGGGTATGAGAAGGGTTTTAGGAAGAGCCTGACATAAGAAAGAGAGAAAGGACAGAGGGAAAGAGAGAGTTTTAAGCCTGCTAAGCAGATCAGTGTCTTTGTGTGCGGTCAACAGAGGCACTTGAAACTTTTCGTGGGCCCCAGCTGTCTGGAGCTAATTCTTCCTTTTAATTTCCTTTGTACAGAGATGAGGAAAAGACCGAAGAAGAGCATTTATGAAATACTTACAAAGGTTTTTTTTTTGGCCTCTACACTTGTTGAAATATTTTGCTGCAAAAATGTTACATATCAAGGGATGAGGGGTCCATGAGACCGAGGGACCAGGCAAATCTGAGATATAGAACAAACTGATAACTAAAGTTATTCATGGGATTTCTAAAGTGATGTAAAACCTAAATTAACAGATAAAATGTTAACTGTTTCTGACCCCTTTTGACTCCTTAAAGCAGGCTGTTTGTGTTTACAGATTGATTAAAAAAAAAAAAAAAGAAACAGTCAATAATCTGTTTTCCCAAACGATTTTTAATCACCCTTTCAAATATTTGTGCCGTCGCTTGTGTGGAGTCGTGTCCTTTAGGATTTGAGATGGCCACAAACAACAGGAGGAAAAAAAAAAAGGCACAGCCAGAAAAAAGATCAACAAACAGTCGAAGCACAGAGACAGAACAGTTTGAGGATGAACGCTGCTAATCCTGACCTCGGCTAATGCTAATGCAAATGCATGTTTATCAAATATGTAATCGACATTAGTTAGAAAAACAAGGATCTGCCAGCACTCTGCTCTTTGTTCCGTGATTGTGGAAGAGGGAGATTAAGATGGGCTTTAGCGATGCTCAGATGGATGGAAGAAGAGAGGGATGGAGGGACGGCTGGATGCACTTATGCTTGCTGTCAAGAAAAGAAGTGAACCTTTGCAGTTGAATCTGCTCCTCTTTTTAATTTGTGCTCAGCAGAACTCAATCCAGTTGGTGTTCATTTTGGCACTGTCTGATTTTGATTTAGTTTCAGTCTTTTGACAAAGCTGTATAATTGTTTTAATCACATTTAATAATTTGAGTGTAATCGAGAGTGAAGTCAAATTTGTATGCATTTTTCATTTTTATGTTATGTTTTTATGTTTTTATTTCCTCTGTCTTATCGTAGCTTAGCAGAAATATTAAAGACTATTTCTTGGCTATGAGCAATTGCCAGTCAACCAGCAGAGACTCCAAGAAGTTACTGTTCCCAGCCCAGAAATAGTTCGCCACATGGTAGGCATAGGTGAATTGTTGTTTTTTCACTTTGTTTTTACCTTTGGACCAAGCCAGACTAGCTGTTTCTCCTTTTCCAGTCTTTTTGCTGTGCTAAGCTAAGCTAAACGGCAACTGGCTGTAGCTTGTATCGATCTTCCCATTCAACTCTCCAGCAGAAAGTGAATAAGCGCATTTCCCCACCATGATTACAGGTGTAGGTCACATACACAATTCCTATGTCACTCTGCAGTAATACACCAAACTCACTTGTATTCACTCATTTGCTCACTAAAATACTCTTCACTGTCAAGAATTAGCTTAAGCAGCTCAAATAATATTCCCTTAGCGAACATCTATGTGAAGATGTTTGATCATCTACGTTAATTCTGCACGCATTCCTGCTGATAGCAACATGAAAGATAGCCAACGGAAAGTAACGTTAACGATAAATCCTGAGCACATGATAATGTTACATTAGCTTATTGTGTTATAAATGTTGGCGTTTTATCCCAGCAGTTTACCCTTTCTTGTTTAATTTTCAGTGGGATTATAGATTAATTTAGTCCATAAACATATCATGTTTTTCCTCCAAGAGCCGGTAATGTTAGCTTGCATTAGTAGTAGTAACAAAACGTTACTAAAATGTGAGATGCTGCTTGTTAGTGATCGTCAAACAGCTAAATCAACTTCTGAAGAAGCGACATTTTTAGGTGGCGAGGATGTTTTTACTAATCAGGAAAAAACAATCTGTGAGTCCACAGGTCACTGAATAAGATTTTGCATTATGACAGCAATAAGTTAATTTGTCCTTCCATTCATCTCTTGTGAAAGACTGTCAATAATATTTTTATTTTTTGTTGTTTTGTTATTTTTTGTTAGTTTTCATCAACGAAATTAGCACTGTGTACGCCATTATGCGATGCAATTACTTTCAACTGATTTTCACATTTCACATTTCACATTACACGTCACACCTTTTCCAGTGTGACGAGGGAAGTGTTCGGGGAGCGTCGTCAGTAGTGTTGCAGGGCAGTTTTTTGTGGTTAAATGTTTACAGGATGACACAGGGGCACAGCTCTTGCCAGTTTGTGCCTCCCTTGGGCACCCGGAGAAACAGAGGTAACCTATTTTCTTTGGCAAGGTTGAGCAGTCACACGGAGACTGTGTTTGTGTTGTTTGATTGGATTGCTCCTTTAGGCTCTCTTACCTTGCTACCTCCATCTATCCTTTCTCCTCTTTTACCCCCCCCCCTCTTTCTCTTTTTCTCTCAGTCACCATGTCTATCTCTTCCTGTTCTTTTTTTCTCTTGTCTCTGTGTTTCCTTATTCCCTCTTGGCCTCCTCTTCCTTTTTCTCCTTCCATCCTTCTTTTTCCTCTGTCCGCTGCCACACGGGGATAAAGGAGAGGTCTTGCTGTGCTGTGTGTTTGCCTGCCTGGTTGCAGGGTTTGTTGTTAGTAAATGAGGTCATTAGAAGACACTCTGACCTAACCAAAGGCATTTGTTCTGCGTGCTGTGTTTTTTATCCTCTTTTTCTCAGTATAAATATACACCTTTGATGGAACGGCCAGATGCTGGGATCATTAACATGTCATTATATCACCCAACAAATTAGTGTGAAAAAATCCTTTCCATATTCCTTTCACCTCTCTTAACATTAGATAAAGTGAAGTCTGTGTCACAGCTTTATACAATTACCTTAAAATAACTTTAAATCTACATGTACACAGTCTAATATTGGCTCCTGCTCAATAACTTGGTCATTTTCAGATGCTATCTCCCTCCTTATCTCATCCTGTCCCAACCTCTACCCTTGATGTTTTGGTGCATCTTGCAGTAGGGTGACACCTCCAGGCGAGCCTCAGGGCCTTTGGGTCCTCTCTCTGTGGCACGCAGCCAGATCCCTGATGACACCTGTGAGTCTTGGCAGAGCTCCTGGTTTACAGTAGCTGTTAGCAGGCTTTTATGTCAAACAAAACACCAACACAATGTGTTTTCTCTCACTGTACTTCAACAATTCCCCACTCCCAAATGACTCCAGCCCACTTTCTCCTGCACTCAAAGTGGCCACAGCTCTTTCTGCAATCATATGCTACTGTAAACACTGCCAGTGAATCAGTCTTTTTCTCACCATGTCAACGGATTTTAATTATTGGTGAATGTCAAGGATGTCTGCTGGGTCCACCTCATTTCTCTCAGAGACAAACCCATTTCTTGTGTTGTGTAACATCGTCCCCCATTGTCCGAGCACACTCATAAACATACTTCATACGCAGCATCTCTGAAGTGTATTCCATTGTTCCTCAAGTGGGGAGACGAGTGTTGCTGCTCTCCAAATGGACATTGGCGCATCTCCTGAAACAATACGGTTCCCGCACACCACATCACTCGCATGCGTTTAAAAACGCCAGACCTTGACCACTTACGCCTGGAAAGAAAATTACCTGAACACAAAGCGGGAGCTCTTGTCTACACCCTAAAACACATCATAGCACTCTTGTCATAGCAAGTGGAGGGTCTATTATAAACAATTATTTTAGCCCTTCACGGACAGTTTGGTCTTTGTGATGCATTGTGTTTTGGAGCGAAGAAGTATAGGCAGTAATCAATGGAGGAGCCGTGCGGTCAAGGCTGCCGGCTGATCTAAACACATATAGTACATGCGTGGGAGGGAGGGGGGGTGGAGGTGCTGTGAGTAAGAAATTGGTGTATGATGTATTGTATGCATGAGGGCTGATTATAAAACGGCCACAGAGAATACTCCTTCCTGATTGGCTGGCAGGAGTCCGTTGAAATCTTACAAGACAGCTCAGACATGGTTTCACAACTGTCCTACAGCTGTGTACAAGGTATGCTAAACTTCAGGTAACCATAGAAACAGTACTATGTGCTAAATCACCAGTTAATTGACATGGCTAAAACGTTCCTAACTGTGGTTTAAGAAAGCTTAAGCAAATCTGAATGGAGCTTTTCTTTGTACGACTGATTAGCGGGTATGGTATACACATGATAATACGTGTCAGGGTGTGCTGATATAATAAATAATGGACTTGATGGAGAAAACATGGCATCCAGTTCTTATTGAGACAGAAGTTGTTCGACTTGGACGTTTCAAATTATTTTTGTATTTCAGGATACTTACTGTACATCAATGTTGCTTGAAAATGTCACAGATTTCATCATCATAGCAAAAGTAAAGCAATCAGCTTCAAGTTTTCCTCGATTAAAGAGGGTTGATCACCTCAAGAAGTTGAGTAAATTCCCTTACATGAGCTCTTTTAATGGCACCCCCTTATTTCTTGTAAAAATAATTATTTAAAGGTACCCTGTATGTGCACATGGATGACATTATGCATGTTTCTTGCACACAGTTACTCACTCCTATGCTTATTGAGTTTCATCCAAACTACATACAGTGTTGTCACATATAACTGTGAAGGTTTCTACTGTATTTGTCTATTTTGTTTACTCTAAAATAAGCATTGTCAACTTTGTAATATGTGACTGGTAAAATCCATAGCAATGGAAAATAATGTACTGCTCCAGAATGATTATTGTAAAAATGGAGTTTGTTGTCACTTTTAAATGATGTAAACATTTGAAATCAGCATATACCTCAATTCAAATCTACAGTTTAATTGGAGGTACAAGAAATCAGATTTCACTTTACATGGTTGTTGCATTTTTACATAAATTTTAAGTCTATGTTATTATGTCTTTTTTATGTTCTCCTGTTCAGTCAGTCCAGATACGAGATGCATATCACGTAAAGGTATAAAGAAACCATGCAAAATGGAAGGAGATCAAGCATGACTATGAGGAAGGGTGCATAAGGGTGTGATAGAAATATGGCAAAGAGAAAGAAGGACAGAGATAAGAGACAAAAAGCGAGAAAAGAGAGGTGTGAGACGCGTGGGTGGACACTGGGCATGGTGGCAATAGGCACGGGGGCTTAATGAGAGGTGAGCCAGAGGAGAAACGGAGCAAGGACAGACAGAGAGAAGGTAGCAGGGAGAGGGAGAGGTGAGAAGGAGGGAGTGAGTGATAGATGGTGCAGCGGGAGAGGGGGGAATAGAGGAAGAGAGAGAGAGAGAGAGGACGGGACTTTGGAAAACAGAAGCAGTAAACAAAAAGCCAAGAATAGAGTCCAGGTGTGAAAAGTGAAGAAACAGGTGATGGAGACAGGAATGGAGAGGACGGAATAGAGGATAGCTGGAGTTGTGCATCAGACAGCAACAGAAGGAACAGAAGGAGGAAAACCTATAGTACATTAATAATACTTTAAAAAGGAAAAGATTGATTAAATCAGAAGTCAGAGGACATGAAATTATAGAAGTTAAAACAAGAAACTAAATTCCTACATCATTTAGAAAAGTCTCTAGATTAAGGTGGAATTTTTAATTTAAACAAAGAGGTACTGTAACATTGCATGTGACTAAAAAGCAATCTTTTAAAAGTCACATTTAATCCTCATCCTACCAAAACTCCTCTCGTAGTAGCTCTTCTTTAATTTCTGCCTGAAGCATTTCCTTATTACGAAAAGTCTCACCCTTGACCTCCCATTTTGATCTAAAAATGAAGCTAATTTTACTGCAGCACTGTTTTCAAGTTTTCAAGCTCCCCTAAAATGTTAAACCTAAAGACATTTGAAACAACATTTTTGGATTTTTGAATACAAGAAACTATATGCTTCAAAGAAAAACACCATAGTATCACTAAACAAAGAAACCCACTCCTCGGACACAAAGGAAAATGAGAGAGGGACAAACAGAAACTTGGCTCTGTCCCAACTTGTGAAGGAGTTTGGGACAGCACCACGTTCCCCCCCCTCCACATCCCCTCCACCGCTCCCCCCCACTATAAAGGTGATGTATGGCCAGGGGACGGATGTGCCCTTGTCAGAGCCCTGTGTCTGAAAATGCTGATGGATGGAGGGATAGAGAGGAGAAGGCGAAGGAGGAGAAGGAATGCAGGTGATAGGGAGATGACAATGATGAAGCATGGGTGCGCTGCACTGCCACATCTCAGACAGCTGTTTAGCGACGGGGGCTAACACTCTAAGTTTGTGTGTGTGTGTGTGTGTGTGTGTGTGTGTGTGTGTGTGTGGAGGGTGTAGGGGACAGGGGACATATATGTGCAGAAAGTTGCACTGTACTTCTGCAAGATAGGTGAAAAAAACACTTGCACGTGGACATGAAGGACGTGAAAGAGAAACTTTCTTATCATTCAACTGAACATAGTCTGTATTTTCTGTCACAATCTGTTGGTGCAGGAAAGAGGCAGCATCTCCTCTCTCTGTATCTCATGTCCTTCAAGGCCTGGCTGTAGCCTCCAGGCAAGCCTCGGGCTCCAAGGCCTCCCTCCGTGTGGCAGGATACCAGATCGGACTCAGACACACACAGCTGTGGCCCAGGGGCCTTCGCTCCTCCCGGAGAATGACACTCAAACTCCCCATAGCCAGATTTAAGTGCAACAGTAAGTGATTATGTGTGTGTATCTCTTGTATCTGTGTGTTTGTGCGTGTGACATTTAGCCCACAGCCAGCAGGTATCCAAGGGCCCTTTCAAATTAGAAACGGGGGGGATTAGCCGGTTCCCCTCCGAGCCCAGTGGGTTTCCGAGCAAGGACTCTGGGAATATCAGGAATATCTGTCACAGTGGAGCACGGCAGAACATCAGAGCAGCAGTCATAAATCACACAGCTTGTCCTGCTCATCATCCACTAGCCACAGGTTACAATGTCTGAGTTTAACTACAAATCAAGAACAGAGCAGAAGAGAACAAAAAAGAACAATCAGTTTTAAGTTCGAAATAGCTGCTCAAGTATTTATGAGCAAGGCCCTGAATCGCTATCACTTTCACAAATGTTATATAACTGACCTCTGACCTCCATGCCAAAGGAGACAAAAACAGACACTTTTAAGGCAAATTACAGTATTTTGGTTTGGTGAGCCAGCAAGTTGAAGAGGATCCCCATGCAGTAAACAATACTCTACTCAGGAAGCTGACATCTGTGTTTTCTCTTAGTCTGACACAGAGAAAAGTGATGGTATGTGTAAAACTGTAATTTGTTTAGAAAGCTTTTGGAGGCTCCCACTGTTTGCCCTGATGTATGTTGTTTTGCCGGAGTCCATGTTTCCCGTATCTCAGATAACGGTGGTGGCGAGAGCAAAGAAGGCCACAATCATGAGAGTTAAGACCAATGTTGAAAAATGCCAGAATTTTCCTTTAAATGTTATCAATCATAAGTGCTATTTCAAGTTTTCAAGTTTTTTCATCCCATTGTTGGTGGACAAGGAATTGACAGCTGTTTGTTCTTTCTTTCTTTCTTTCTTTCTTTCTTTCTTTCTTTCTTTCTTTCATCCTTTACTGCAACAACATAACAACATATCAAAGTTTGGCATGAAATCATAATCAAAGGTCACCTCAGTAGCTTTTCCAGAGCTTTTAAACCGCATGCCACAGCCTTCTTCAGCAGATGGAGTTTGCTCAGTTGTCATGGAAATAGCTCAGCTGTCATTTAGATTTTTCTTCACAAACCACTTTTCAAAGGCCAAGAATAAACGTTTACACTCCAGATATTCGTAATTTTAATACAGCATCTGATAAAGGTTTCATTTTTTTGAAATTCATGTATCAATTTGCAAACTACCACTGGAAGAAGTTTCTTAGTTTCACAAATAATTGCATTTTAAGCTAATTAAGAAAGCTTTACTTACTAGTGTGTTGATGAACTCAGATAAATGGCATTCACAAAATGCAACTGATAAGAAGGTGCTGGTGTTGATGTTTGATCGTCACATTCCTACAGGAGGGAGAACTGAAACCAAAAGAGGTGATTTAAAGAAAAATAAAGAAAAATAGTGGGAGGATGGTGTGATGCGGTTACAGAAGTCAAAATGGGGCAAGTTTAACTGAGGACTGGAAGAGATGTAGTCGAGTGGTATGTGAGGTCCTGGCTTGGGACAGTGAACTGGAAGTGGTGTGTGTGTGTGTGTTTGTATGTGTGTCTGTGTGTGTGTAGAAAATGCACTTGTGACACAGAGCAGTATTGACAGGCAAGGCTGATGCCCCTGAGAAAACCTTCAGAATTCAATCTCATTGATTCCCACAGAAGAGTGGAGGACGCTGCCTCTGGTCTATACCCTGAGTCATTACACACACACATGCACGCACACACAGCGAGAGAGACGCACGCACTCATATACAGTGGTGGAGGACATTACTTAAATTCATAAGGTAGGAATTCAGCATGAAAAAGTATATTTATACACATATCACTCAAAATAAACAGAATATTTTAAATCCAACTGACTGCAAATGTTTCATGCAAGAAAAAGAAACTTTTTTTTTTTTCAAACATTCATCGAACCACCCCTGAATCTCTCTGAGCCCTCTGAGCGTTTTCATGCTGAGTGCTAATCCGACTCATTTCTATAGCTCCCACACTTAGGACTTCATTACATTGTTAATGCCTTCGCTTTTGTGAAAGTATGTGTGATAGAGCGAATGTATCCACACGAGTCTGCTCATACATACATGTGTGCACTTCATGTGTGCGTGTGTGTGTGTGTGTGTGTGTGTGTGTGTAAGAGACAAATGAGGAGGAGGAAGAGATTGTGGTGGGTGTTGAAGGGGTGGTGGTGGTAGTGTAGGGGTGGGTGGGTGGGGTGGGGGGGTGGATGGGTGGCACAGAGTCCATGTGTTGTATGACCTTGGTCACTGCTGAGGGGACCTAGTTTCTTGCCAAGCCAATCAATAAGCTAAACAGGCGGAGGATGGCTATTTGGAGCATGGGAAGCCAAACTCAAATACTGATAGGTTATCTGCCTGTCCCAGCACCACTTCTGTGCAAATATTGGACCAGCACATTTTTCACGGTGACTTGCATTTGGAAAAAAAAAAGGAAAAAAAAAAAAAAAGAAAGAGAGACAGAGAGGAGCGAGAGGGGGGGTTGGTGTGGAGAACAGACATGGTTGAGTGGATAAGTTGCAGGGCAAAATCTCCCTCCTCCCTCCACCCTCCCTCTCAGACCCTCTCTTCCTACACCCCTAAACCTTCAACCAACAAGTGCATCTCTCTCTCTCTGTCTTTCTGTCTCTCAGGGGGCGAGTGTACAGAGTAGTGCACACAAAAAGCAAACAACGTGTAAAGTAATGAATAAAAATATAACAGGCACTTCTTGGATCTCATTTTTTTGTCTCAGTTTCCTCTAGAAAATCCTTATACCATAATAAGGCAGTCGTTATAAAGGATTTAATGGCTTTATTAGTCATTTATCATTTACTGCTTTATAAATCCATTAATAAAAAAATCTAAATGATTGGCGTCAGTTATAAAGTGTTCTTCTTGTAATAATACAAGTCTGCAGTGATATGTGTCAATAAGTTGTTAGTAAATGGTTAATTAGACTGATAATGACTGAATTGTCATTTTGTTTTTGCTTGTATTCAAATACCTCAAAAAGTTGCAGATGTAAACCATGATTCAGAAATGCTGAACTATGATCTTTCTGATGAATCAAAGAGCTAAAAAGACAAAGCAAGTCATGCTGGTGGAGGTTAAACACAAACCAAAGGGATTTTTCACAATGTAGCAACTCCAAACATCTTTATTTATGTCTGGCTGTCCTGGCTGATTTATAAAGCATTATTGATGATTTATTAACCACTGACATACATAAAATCCTTTATGAGATGGTTTGATTGTTTGACCCTGAAGAATATCAGTGTGTGGTAAGTATGTGTTGCTTTTGTTTTCAATCATGTAACCACAATAATAGAGGTTTTATGAAGCAGTCTGCCTTGTATTTTGGAGTAATTCATTATCTTTCCAATGGACACAATGTTCAAAGTTTATGTAAGAATAATTAAAGCAACAATAACTATTAATTGTGAGCCATTAAGCTGAATTTTAAATACATGATAGAAAATATATGGTTAGAATATATTTAGTAAGTGAACAAGCAAGTTTGCCTGTGTGGGTGTGTGAAAGTGTGTTTGAGAGAGAGACAATGCTGTATCTCTAAGTGATCTGTAGTAGATGATGGCAGCTGGATCTGATCAATAATGGATGAGTGACACATGCCAGCCACTGTATCACAACCACTCTGGAGAGACACCAGACAGACCGATGTGTGTGTGTGTGTGTGTGTGTGTGTGTGTGTGTGTGTAAGTACAAATGTGTGAACGCAACAGTGAGACCCCTCCGAGACGATTCAAAGCTCAGAGAAAGACAGAAAAAGTAACAGACAGACAGAGGGAAGGAGGGCGAGCTGAAGGGGGGTGGGGGGGGCTGTGTTTTTCCCATCAGGTGTAGCAGTCAAAGCCAGCTCACGTTCGTACAGCGGAGACTGGAACAATGACTTCAAGAGCAGCGCGCAGCAAAACCACATTAATTATTAGAGAGGAGCGATCAAAGCACAACTGTGACATGAAATAAATGAATTAAAGCTGGAAAAAAAAAATATCGCCATCTGGACGAAGGGTTTCACATCCCAGAAACAATTCACTGCTCACATGCCTGCCTTTGTTTGGTTTTTTTTTTTTACTTTTTCTGTTTTTGTTTTTCAGAAGAATATTTCTGCAGTATGTCGGCTGAACTAGATTTAACAATTCTTTGTATTTGTATGCCTCATTGTTGGAAATTGCTCTACTGCCTGCTCAGGCTCTGTCTAAAGACACATTTTTATAACAAAGAGATGGCGTTGGAGCTATTTCTTAAAGAACAGTGTCTTTGGCTAGCATGAAAAACCACAAATCAAGGTTTTTCTGATTCTGCTAATGATCAGGTTAAACAAACAAGACACAACATGTTAATTAGTGAACTTTGTAGTCTTTGTGCTAGCCTAGACTACATGTCCTGATTCCAGCTCTGCACTCCATGCTGAGTAAAAAAACATTTTGGAAAATACACTTATTTGCTTTCTTTCCCAGAGTTACATGAGAATATCGATAACACTCTCAGGTCTGCCAAGTAAGTACAGAGCTAGAGCCTGGAGGCGATTAGCCTAGCTTAGCATAAAAACTGGAAGCGGTAGGAAACAGCTAGCATGGCTCACTCCAAAGCTTAAATATCTGCCTACCAATCATCTGACGTTCACACACATTTGTTTTTTTAATCTGTACAAATGTAAAATGACAATTTGTAGTTTTACAGGGAGTTACATGTAACTATTTCTTGGTGAAAGTCGAGTGCAGTGACTTCTTGTCTTCTTGTTGTCAAGCTGAGATTGCTGGAGTTCAGCTCCATAATAAATGATACTGACCTCTGTCTCTCAGAAAGAAAACCAATAAGCATAAGTCCCAGTTATTCCTTTTAAATCATTTACTGTTGCCATTAAGACCTTGAAGTGCTGGTGGAGGCTTCAGTTTAGTGGAGGCATGTGATTACAGATTGTGTGTGTTTGGTAACAGAGATGGCCCCTTTCTCCTGTCTGTCTGCAGCTCTGGCTGGCTGGAATGGTGTGATGTTGTCTTCCTGTTTCTCCTCCACTCGGGTCTGGCTGCCGTCCCTCGCCTCTCTCTTTCCAACTATCTCACTCTCTCCCTATCTCGCTTTCTCTCTTTTTCTCCCTCTCTCTTTCCATTTCTCTCGTTCTCTCTCCCTGACACTGGGCACCGCTCCCCTCCCTGACCATCTGGGCCTCTCTTCCACAAAAGTGTGTGTGTGTGTGTTTGTGCACGCGTACACATGCAGACAGGCTTGTACACAAGTGTGAGTGAGAGTTTGAGAGCAGTTTCTCCTCAAGAGGGCATATATGTGTATGTCTAGGTTTGTGTGTTTGTGTGTGTGTATGAACTGTTTGTGTGTGTGTGTGTGTGTATGTGTGTGTGCAGTAGAGGGGTCTTCCTTCGCCAGGTGGACAGCTGCTACTTAGTAGCCTTACAGCCCAGCCAGCAAAGTCAGGGAAAGCTGGCGGACGACTTAACCCTTTATTCTCCAAAACAATATGCAACGTAGACAACACACTGATGTGTGTGTGCTGATGAGTGTGTTATTACTGTGCATGCTGGTTCACAGTTTTTCAAGTCTGTCCAAAACCAATAGTCAGGTGCCCAAATGAACATTGACATGTTTTTTTAAGTTTATTTGAAGCTATGTATAAAGCTTCACCCACCCAAATTAGTCAAACAAGGTCAACATCTTTCAAAGTAATTGTCTTTTTAGTGCCACATTCTCTCTTTTTGTTACGATCCTACCACCGCAGCTAAACAGGAAAACACTGTCCATCGAGACACAAAGAGGGAAATTTTTATTAAGAAGACAGTAACTGTGGAAGATATCCACTTTATTTGACTAAGTCAGACAGCTGAAGCCTCATATTATCTTCAGATAATCTTTTAAATACATTTTTTCCCAAACAAGGATTGTGAATTTTGTCCTCCATCACTTACATTGTACAAGTACATTTGGAGGTGATCTTCTATTGGTCAGTATAATTACAGCATGGGCTTTTCATTTCCTGTAATTGATCATTAGTTATTTTTCTTCCTTTATCTGTTTATTCTGTTTCAATATGTCATCACTTAATTGGAAATTATGATGCTAACATTAATGCAAAGCAACCACAATATGGTAAAAGATACATCATATGCACTGCAGTGTGTGTGTGTGTGAGTGTGTGTATATGATGAACATATACACTGACTACACCATCTCTGGCTCTGTGTATGTGTATTGTGTATGCGTATGATCTGTGTGTTTGTGAGCCTGGCAGTCAGATTTAATACTCTTATCCGTCCCCGTGGTCCTGTCTTTGTCTGGTCCTTAAATGGAGGTTTAGTCTCTGCAGCACAGGCCTGGCTGGATGAGCTTAATCAAACCATTAGAGTCCTGAGCCCTGAGGAGCATCTCACCACCTCCTACTGAGATCTGCTTTAAGACACGGTGGCAGAGCCATGAACACTCAAACCTCTGGATTAGATCGGCTCTCAACGACTTAGCAGTGTCCATCTCGCTTTCTCTCCTCTTTCCTCTCTGTCAGGCTTTATCTGTCTGTCAGACTAAAAGCACTTTCTTTAAAGGCCTTTTAAAAGAGTCTTAGGGTAAATGCAGACAAGCAACTGCAAAGTACAAACACTGGCGTGCAGCATTGGACTTTCTCACAGGTCAGGAAGGGATTATTGATTGCAAGGACAAGCACTTTGATTTTATAATATGTATGTGAACTTTTTAACCACTTCAGAGACCAACCCTATTTGGTCTTCACCAGAAAACTAGACTTGAGTCCTCCTACATGGAGTGGGATGTGCAGGTATTTCGGGACCTGCGTTGGACAACTTGTGTTAAGTAATGACCTCCATGTATCCCGAAAACTACTCCCATGTCCTTGAATATAAAATTCCCACTTCCCAACAATTTGGAACTTGTATACAGCCGTCATATAGTGAGTCCCCAACAGAGTGATCCTATATCCTGGTTTTCCACGGGCGATATCCTTAATTGATTTCACATGCGACAACTGTGGATTGTCTTTCCAAAATGTTCCTCTATGGCCAGTCTGCAAATGACGAGTAGTGACAATGCCTGTTTTGTCCCTGGCCTCTTTTCTTGGCTGCTTATGTTTCAGTGTTCTTGCTTTGATAAGCAGTATTGTAACGCATTCTTCCCTGCCCCCAGAGGAGGATGGGTATTAGTGTTTTCTGAAGAGTCCGGAGTCCACTTCCTCCACAGCCTCCGTCCAAGGGAGACAAGCTTATCAAAATACTTCCCCTCAGTCCGGCTGATGCGCCATGTTAAAAGATTAGAAACAGTGGCTTAATTTGAAGGGAGAGCTTTGGAAATATCAAGAAGAGGCTATCATCCCCCGTGTTTAGTTTGTAGGAAGTGGATATAGATATCCTTCATTGTCAACCTTCACTGTGACATTTGTTTGAAAAAAAGGGAAAGGGAGAAAGAAATAGGACATATTCTAAAGCTTTTCTGTGTTGCAGGAATTAAACAAACGCAAAAAAGGGATAAAATCGGCTTAGACTGTTGAGACAAGTACATCTAAGAGAATGCACAAAAGGAGGGGTGTAAACGGCGGATTCTTCCCGGCTAAAAACTTATCAAGCACAGGCTTTGTGCTCAATCCATTTAAGTGAGTCCCTAACACGCCCCTATTGTATGCCTTTAATGGTCGAAAAGTGACTTGTGCAGGGCTATCGCCTCTTCATGGGGATTACAGCTAAGTGCTTAAGTTGTAGTGAAACCCGGATTTACTGATGGCAAAGAGAAAAGGGCGAGGGAGGGAGGGCAGAAAAAGGACCCTTACCAAGGATTTGTGTCAGGATCGCACTGTTCCTCTTGTCTGTCTGTGGCAGAGTTGAGAGAGGACAACTGGTGTTCACATGCAAGCCAGCACGCAGACACACACACACGTACACGTAACAATGCTTTTGCACAACATCCTTTTACTCTGCGTGTCTGTGTTTTCCTTGTGATCCCTTTCCGTCTGTCCCACTCTCTCTCTTTCTCGCTCTCTTTCTCTCTCTCTCTCTCTCTCTCTCTTGCCCCCCTCTTTTGCTCTCTCTCACTCTCATCCCCTGTTTTAATTAATTTCTAGCTGTGCTGCCGTATGAGACTTGGCCCTGGAAGTGTCTGCTCCTGCAATTTCAGCCCTCATCTCCTGCGGCTGCCAGAAAATGACTCAATGCTCCTTGCGTTTCAAGAAAGAGAGATAAACAAGGTAAAAAAGAGAAAGGCAGAGATATACTGAATACAATAATTCGATTTAATGATCCGTAAAGGTGCTCAGTGTGTGACGTTTACCGAGTTCATCCTTTGTATCTTACTATAATCCCAATCACCTGTTTAGAAACTTTGCCAGCAGCTTTGTCTCAATTCTCTCATTAGCTTTTAAGGGCCATTCAAGTGATTTAATATTGCACTTCCATAAAGTTGGGGCACTTATAAAGGCCGGTGTTTGCTTGAAACAAAGTCTTTCATATGGAGTATTTTCTCACCATGTCTAAGGGCAGAGATGTTTATTGTTCTTGCAAACAGCCACACTCAGGAGCAGGTGAAAAGCCTACCATCATAATGAGGAGCAAGACATGACAGTTATTCAAATGGGGACACCAGTGCTCACTTTTGCATTAATGGCCTCATGAGTAAAAACTAAACGTGGTGAACGTAGTTTGAAGAATAAAAGAGAAGAGCTCGAGAGAGAAGTTCAAATCCGACAAACCTCTGCATGAAGTAGGTGTGCTTGTTGGACTGACAGTTTCAGACAGTTTCAAAAAGTGTCACTTCATTTGAAGCATACTGACACCTTGAGAGATGGATTAAAGAAAGAATGGTGAAAATTGGTGCAGCCAAGGCTGAGACATCCTGACTTTTTGTCATTAGCATAAGTCAAGTTGCAAAACCCTAAATCCTACACTTCCCATAGTGCAACCTGATAATATCTTCAAAATTTTGTAATCTTCAATAAAAGGCATAATGAGTCATTTTCTACTTTAGAAAGCTGCCCCCAAACTTGTCGTACAAAGGACATTAACTGTTTTCAGGCGGTGTAGTACTCTCCGTAACTAGTAAATTGAGAGAGAGAAATCAGTGGAGTGGCCCTTTAAATAAATTAAATAACTGGATTTAAACAGGGAGTACAGTGTGTTATGTGTGTTTTCAACACAGGAAGTGGATGCTTGTCATCTACTTGTGCCACTGGCAAAGCTATAATAGCACTGTGACTTTCAGGCACGAGTGATATGATACACATCCATTTCAAAAGGAAGAGTTCATGATGATACTGATGATAGACAAGTGTGCAGGTGTCAGAGAGAGAGAGCGTCTCCTTGAGCATTGTGTGTTTGTGTGTCTGTTCCCTGAG
Source organism: Thunnus albacares (assembly GCF_914725855.1). Taxonomy (NCBI): domain Eukaryota; kingdom Metazoa; phylum Chordata; class Actinopteri; order Scombriformes; family Scombridae; genus Thunnus; species Thunnus albacares. Next base: position 13,844,145 of record NC_058121.1, on the reverse strand, counting down.
CCAACAAACTACACCAAGGTAAACTCGGGAGCACCTGCCCCTATTGTCACACGCTCATCCACCCACACTCACACACCTTTCCCCTAAGCACACAACACCCAATACTGAGTAAAGATGAAGAAAAGGCCAAGCCCTGCATGAGGCAAAGGCTGCCTATTCAAATAAAGATGTAAACCCTGTAAAGTCTTTTCTCTTACTAAGCCTTGATATGTTCCTCAAAGCTACTGAGGCCCATTGTGTGTCTCTACCTTTGTTGTGTTGTGTTTAAGCAGGCTGATGATTATAATGATGATGATGATGATGGTAATGATGATGGCTATGGCAATGGCTTAAGGAGAAGCAGCTGCCGAGGGGTTGAGAGAGGCGCAGACAATCGGCATGTTTACTCAAGAAAAGGTACACTTTGGATGTTCAAAGTGACGGCTGCTGAATGGTGACTGACATGTGAGTGTGTGTGAAAGTGTGTGTATGCAGTGTGTGAGAGTGCCTTCAGGTCGATCTAACACAGTCTGCAATTAGTGCTTCAAGTTCTCGCTTGATTTGACTTCACCTCTCTGTTTCTCATCTAATTTGAAGGTTTATATGCATATTACATGACTACAATAATGCTCTGTGACATTAAATTAAGTGAGTAAACAAGATGAGGAGGGGAAATATTTCAGTACATATCCATACTCCAAGAGGGATAGTAGAAATAAAAAATGCACCTTCTCAATCACCTGACCAACTGCTGTGCATGTATGTCATGTCAGTCAGTTTTGGAAAGTTATACAAATTGTCAGACACAAGCACTTCAGTTGGAGCATACTGGTGCCTTAAGGAACTAGATGATGAATTAAGTTGTTCGCTACTGAAACCACATGTCAGAAGGTTTTACTAACATACATGTTAATATGTGACACACGTTGTCGTCTAAAACCATATATCTTTATAATACCTTTTTGTTTGACTTACATAACACTGCAAAATGCCATCTAGACAGTTGCATTTAAAAAAAAAAAAAGTACTGTGCAGAACATACATAATCCGGTCTATGAAAGCTAGTTGACTAGTCTAAACTCTTTTATGACCTATATACTGTATATATATAACCTTCTGTCTTTCAGTAGTTGTGAAATTACTACTGAATGCAGAGAAACATGACATCCATGAGTTTGTACCATGATCTGATATTTATTCACAAGGAAATAAATATTAGTTTTTAGGGTTGTTTTTTGTGGTTTTTTTTTAATCTTACTGCATGCTGCATAAGACACTTATCAACCTGGTGTGTCTTCATCATTTGTGATGGCATGATGACCTGCCATCTTCCAGCCTGTTTCCAGGATGTGCTGTCTCCTCGCCATGGCGACAGTGATATTTTCGCCCTACTTAAGCTCCAGATGCTGAGAGGCTCCTTGCACTGGCACTGCTGCAAGAGGACCAAAGAGGTTAATGCACCCAGGGATGGAGAAGCAACCAGCTGTTGGCCTTCTAATGTTTAAAACCTCCTCCCCTCCATCTATCCTATTCTTTCTCCCTCCCTCCACCCCTAAAAGGAAGAAAGCCCAGGCAATAAAAGGCGCTCAAATGGTGAAACATCTGCTGGGAACATTTCATTGCGGCCAAGAGCGTCTTAACTCCTCCTGAGCAACAATATGAGGCC